>NC_053026.1:42251105-42351903 GCF_003073215.2 Triticum urartu | reverse complement strand
ATGCACATGACATACCGCAAGCACAAACACAAAGCAATATCATAGTAGCATCATAGGCATGGGGCACAAAGCAATCATGGCAATAGCAAGCAATATCTCCACCAAGCTTGCAAATACACATACAAGTACTAGAATTAATCATCATGTGTAATGCAAAGCATGGGTCACGAATGCATGGCAAAGGCATAGTAATGAACATATCATGCAAAGTGAACATGGCAAGATGGCAAAGGATATATAATGGACAATAACCCATAGCCAAGTGAGGGTCATGTAGAAGAAATGTGCGAAGTCTTTGCGTGAAGAGAGCGGTGGGAAAGACACTCCATGGGATCCCAAGTCATCGTTGCTCTCTAGAGATCGTTTTGTCAACTCGTGGGATTGCGAGGTTGACAAGAATTCATGGGTACCTACACAAAAGAGACACAAACGAAAGAAATTGTGTGTGTGGTAAATGTACACATCATCCATCATGATGTGTATGTGCACGTGAAAGTTAGCACAAAATAAGCGTTGCTCAAAGAAATTTGATGCATGGTATAAGAACATGTCATCCATCAAGAAAGAATAGTTATTGTGTATAACACGATGGGGATGCAAATTGAGCACATAAGTATTGGGATCATGCAATGAATGGGATGAATCAAAATCTCCTAAAATGTATGAGGAAACTATGGGGGTCTCCTTATGAGCAATAATGGAAACATCATATGGAGAAAATGGACAACATCCAAAACAATGCATATCCGAAGCTAGGTGTTCATGGCATGCCATATGAGATAAATGATGCAAAGGGAGCATATCAATATCATCACAAGAAAAACAAATGCCAATAACCATGGGCTTGTCATCTATACCATAAGTCCAAATTGGGTTAATCTTAATGGCATATGCGTAGTCACTATGAAGAGATTGCAAATATGACATGTGGTCGATCTCATGCATAGCATATCACAAGTCAAGTGGATTGGCAAACATGATGTGACCGAGAGAATTAGCACAAGAAATCCTATGTAACATGGCATCACAACTAAAAGACTCCACATGGCAATCATCATACTCATCATAAATGGGTAAATCATCGCATGGGGAAATCATACTAGCATGAAGCATGTCAATAGGGGGATCAACATCATGCAAGCAATCAATGTCATGAATGTCCACTAGTGGGACTAGAGCATCACCTTCACCTATGTTACCTTTGTCATTCCACTCATGTGGTGTAGGTGAGGTGGGAAAGACCAAATGGTGGTCATGTTCATCTTGATGGAACCATGTGGGGGTGCATCATATTCCACCATGACCATCGTCTTGTCCAAAGGGAGGATGAAGTCATCGCGAATCGGCGCGTCATCATATATGGGACCTAGCACCAAATGCAAAGACACAATAGAGGTAGAGGTCAAGTTGTTAGTGTTGAAAGTGGCCTCACATGACCTATCAACTATCTCACTCTCTCTATGTGGTGGTTCACTCACTCCCTCCAAATAGGTGCACTCAAACTCACATATGGTGGAGTCACTCATCTCACTCAAGTGGTGGGGGTTATGGCTCTCCTCACATGGGAATTGTGGCAACACATATATGGGGCTAGTGGTGAAGTCACTCTCACTCTCAATATGGTGGCACAATTCACTCAAGTCATCATATGTCACCGTGGTCGAAGGGAAAATCCCATGCTCAACCATCTCGTTGTCGTCGCCATGGATGAAGGCCGAAGATGGCACATCATCACTCTCGCCTCCTAAGATGGAAGCATCATCCTTGCTCGTCACCATGTCGCTCGCCTCCGAAGCTTAGTCCTTGATGGTCTCTGTAGTCATAGTCGTCGCCGCACCATCTTGAAAAAGAGTCGTGGAGGACTCGGCATCATCAATGTCACAAAGAGGGATGGCGGTGAAGTCGAACTTGGGAGCATCGTCTTGGAGCTCATCGGGCTTGGACATCTTGGTGGTACTATCCTCATGCTCGCTTTCTTGGAGCTTGGTCTTAGAGAAGTGTGCTTGGGGTTGAGAAGCCTTGGCCTTCATGAGTTCTTGTTCCGCCTTGAGAGCACCAATGTAGTTGTCGTCGAGGGAGTTGTAGTTCTCCAGGAAGATCGTCTTGGAGATGTCATTGTGAAATCCCATCATCAAGTGGAACGTCATCGAAATGGGGTCATCCACGCCGGCTCGTCGCAAGGCAATCTTCATCTCCTTGAAGTACTCGTCAACGGACTTGGATCCTTGGATGGTGTTCTCCAATTGGCGTTGAAGTTGTTCCGTGTAGGTTGGAGGCATGAACTCTCGCTGCAAAGCGCTCTTCGTATTGGGCCAACTCATGTCGTAGGTCTCCGAAGGTGCGTGAAGCCACCATGTGGACGCGTAGTCGTGGAAGTTCCTTGTGGCGCACTTCACTTGATCTTCGGAAGGAACTTGATGTAGCTTGAGGTAGTTGTCCATAAAACGCTCCCACTCAAGATACTCCTCGGGTTCTAGAGTCCCATAGAAAGGAATCTCATGGTCGGTGTCGAGGTCGTAGTAGCTCGTGGAAGTCGCGGACTTGAGCTTGGGAGCTTCTCTTAAGATGCTTGTGGGCAAAGATGCCATATGTCCGTGGGCGAAGATGCCTTGAAGTCGCTTGGCGAAGATGCCAAGGGGGATGGTGAAGTCGTTGAGCGGTTGTTGGTGTTGAGCTCTTGACCTTCACGTCCTTGTTGGTGATGGTGTCGATGCCGATGTGATCTTGCCGGAGATGGTAGCTCGGAGGCATGTGCTCTTGAGCGTCTTCTCGAAGATGAGGAAGATCGCTTGTAGGACTTGATGAGGGCTTTGATCTCCTCCATTTGAGCTTGCATCTTGGCGTCGTTGGAGTTGTTCGTGGCATCGAACTCGTCATTGTTGTTGTAGACCGAAGATGAAATGCCTTGTCTATCCATCACTCCAAGAGAAAAATGTGAGTGGTAGAAAGAGAAGAATGAATACCAAATGTACCTTGACCGAAGTTGAAAGTGGATCAATGATCACTCCAATGTGGACAAGGAAATAGCACAATTGGTACCAATTCTTGTCGGTTTCTCACACCTACACAAATAAGGCTTATGGTGGAGCTCAGTGAGGATAGTGGCACAAATTTTTTTGATGCAAAATGTTAGCAAGAGTCAATAATGTTGAAAGAGATTCACAAATTCGCAAGTGAAACAAGTAGACCAATAGCAATATGGGTGGCACATGGGAATGCACACACGGATAGATAAATGGGGTCGTGCAACCAAGGATGAGCACAAAATGTGGAATCCACGGAAAACGCTCATGTTGCACAACTCAAGAGAGACGCTAGCACGATTGCTCAATAGGCGGATATGACACTTGTGCACAACCTACAAGATGCAAAATGTAACAACTTCTATCCCAAGTATGCTATGTGTATGATGTTCCGGTGGTATGATCCAAGATGATCGGATATGACAATCTTATATGCAATGGGGTATGATGCTATGGCACTTGCTTACAAGCTTCTTTGCTCTTTCTCTTTTGCTTAAAAGCTTTATTCTTCTTTTTTTGTATGGCCACTTTGCGAAATGCACAAACCAAGATAGCAATTAGGTATATACGGGAACAAACTTGCGGCACACGTGATGATATGATACCGATATGGTATGGTATGTATGCAATGTATGGTGTAGATCACTAATGTGCACAAGTAACGTTGCCGGCAATACTCAAATGGCTAGTCTTGATAGGCAAGGGACGCAAAATGGGCTAGGGTTTATCAATGCAATGGCAAGGGAATATACAATGGAGGGATACCACGATACCAAGATGATATGGAGGTTACCGTCCGTGTCGATGATGAGTGGCGGTGATCTTGATGGAGATACAAAGATGATGGAGACTCGTCCCTAAGTAGCTGAAACACCTTAGGAAACGGAAAAACCGCGAACTCAAAATCTCAAATGTCAAATGATGGAGCGGGAATGCGGTGGTGGTTGCGTAAGCTCAAAGGGATTGCGGAAATGCAATGATGGGTTGTGGAGTACGCAATGCGGAAATGGAGGGTAAGGTGGTGGACTATACACGGTGTCGGAGTTGGAGGCACGGTTCCTAAGTAGCCGAAACACCTTATGAGACACAACTCACAACACAAACAAAATTGGGTTATGTCGGGGTGGTGGAAGTGTATGGTGGACAAGCCTATGTGGGAGTTATGGTGGTGGTGGTGGTTGATGAAGAAGCAATCGTCCCTAAGTATCCTAAACACCTTAGGAGACTCTAATCACTACTCAAGTAACCACAAATGCTATAAGGACCAAAATTGGTTAGGTTGCGGAAGTCGGTGGTGGTTATGCGGAGGTTGTGGTGGAAGCCCTAGGCAAAGATGCCAAAGTTCCAAAAATTTGATGGAGTCAAATGGTTATGGTAGTATTTTTGTTGGAAGGGGGATGTCAAGAGCTTTTCAACGAGCTAAAGAACATCAAAAACGGACTCCGGATGAATTAGTTATGGACAAAACGGTGAAACGGGGAAGCTGAAGTGTACAGGGGCCGGACATCCGAGGGTGTGGGCCGGATATCCGGGGGCTGATGTCTAGAACCGTGCGGGTTTTATGCTCCAGGAGCCGGATGTCCGGCTTGGGGCCCGGATGTCCGGCCTGAGGCCCGGATGTCCAGCCCGACGATTCCAGATCTCGATTGGGACATCAAAACTCGATTTGGGGGCGGAAATAGATGAATTTGGGGGCAAAATTGATGGGCTTTCGTGGATGGAAAGTGGGGACACTTGGGGATATGCTAGATCCACTCGAAACCAAGCAAATCCATGGATCAAAATCAACAAAACCTCATCAAACCAACAAATCACAAAAAAAATTGGGGCTATTTTTGGTGGGGATTTTCGAAATTGGGGAAGAACACAATAAAATTAGGCTAGAAAACACAATGGGGACGCTCCGAAATCGTGATCAACGTGGCTCTAGATACCAAGATGATATAGGGTAGAACCCTAATCGCCCGATCTTTCACGAAAGGAGCGGATCCCACGAGGAACACGAGGAACACAAGGGGAAAACGAGGGAAATCACGAGGGGAAACATGAGAGAATCACTCAACCAACAAAAAATAGTCACACATGTGCTAGATCCCAGAGTACATAAATTAAGATACACGATCCACAATCAACTAGGGACGATACACAGTAACCGGTTCTTCTTCGTGAGGAGGTCTTGAATCCACAAAGGGATCTTCTCGTGAGGGGTCTTGAATCCAAGGTGGATCTTCTCTGTAGAGGGGCCGCGGTCTCTCTCGTGGAGTAGATCCGATATGGATGAGCGAAGCTCTATCTCTCAAATGAGCTATCACAACGTTGGCCCTAAAACGTAGGTGGAGGGGGAGTATATATAGTCTAAGGGGCGAAGGGGTACATGGGATACGGCCCAGATGCGCTACACGCAGGCAGGGGGGCGGATGTCCGGGCGTCGGGCCGGATGTCCGGGCCTTCCCGAGACATCGGATGTGCGGGCGCTGGGGCCGGATGTCCGGGTTGGCAGGGTCCAACCTTGTTGCTCTCTGGAATGGCGGGGTCCGGATTTCCGGGCTGGAGGCCGGATGTCTGGGGGCTCGTGACGCGCCGGATGTCCGGGCTGGTCGCCGGATGTCCGGGCCCTGTAGACTTGGCCGCTGGCTCCTTGCTGCTGGTGACACGTCCAGGGGCCGGATGTCCGGGTCCTGGAAGTTGTCTCCGTCTTCTTCCGTCGTCGCTTCCATGCTTCCCTCTCGGATGGTGTAGTTGTTCCTTGGTGCTTGCACTCCTCCTCCTCGTCCGTAGTGTTCCGACAATACCTATGCATGCACACGAGAGGGGTGTCAAGTAGTATACCATCCTCGAAGGGGTCAAGTGAGCATGTGTAAAGGAGATGATTCACCTTTATGTATGTGAAGTTTATGTCGCACGTGTCACTTGCCAAACGGACTCTTGACATGGTGATGTCCATAGGATGCTCCGCACCAAAAATGGGAGGGAAAGTGACGACACCGGACTAGAAGTAGAAACGCTGAAGCCGAGCTGTGTTCCATGGGTTTGGTTCGTGGTGATCTTCCGTTGGATTGTGAAGGCGCTATGCTCCTCCTACTAGTACTTCATCGATTATGAAAGGACCCTCCCATCTGGGCAAGAGCTTGCGCTTCTGCTTTTCAGGGAGGCAGAGGACTAGTTCACCCATGTTGTATGCCTTCGCTCGAACTTCCCTGCTCTGGTAGCGCCGGGCTTTCCATTGATAGAATGTAGAGCGAGCCTGAGCTACGACGCGCTCTCCTTCCAGGGTGTTCAGGTCGTCTTGCCGATCCAACTCGGCTTCCTTTTCTTCGTACATGCACACTCTATGCACGTCATGGATGAGATCACATGGGAGGACTGCTTCCACACTATATACAATAAAAAAGGGGGTGTATCCCATTGAAAGGTTGGGGGTAAGGCGCAATCCCCATAATACAAAATTGAGTTCCTCTACCAAGTGGCAATCAGATTCCTTCAGGGAACAAACAAGACGGGGCTTTATGCCACTCATGATGAGTCTGTTAGCTCATTCAACATGTCCATTAGTCTGTGGGTGATATACCGAAGCATAGTCGAGCTTGATGCCCATCTTAGCGCACTAGTCTTTGACTTCCTGGGCTGTAAAATTGGATCCATTGTCCGTGATGATGCTATGGGGAAAACCATAACAGTGCACCACACCGGATATGAAGTCGACAACTGGTCCAGATTCGGCTGAAGTTACTGGTTTTGTCTCGATCCATTTCGTGAATTGGTCGACCATAACCAGTAAATATTTCTTTTTCTTGGACCCCCCCTTTAAGTGGTCTAACCATGTCGAGCCCCCAGACCGTGAACGACCATGTGATTGGTATTATAAGGAGAGCCGTGGAGGCAGATGGCTTTGATTCGCAAAAAGCTGACACCCAACATAGTGTTGGACTAAAGTACATGCATCCACGCGAGTGCTGGGCCAAAAAACCCTGCTCGGAAGGCCTTGCTTACCAAAGCTCGAGCTGTCGCATGGTGGCCGCCCATGCTGGCGTGTATCTCAGCCAGTAGTTGTTGCCCCTCCTCTTTGGATATGCATCTTTGGAGGACTCCAGTAGTGCTTTTCTTGTACAACTCACCCTCGTGGACCTTATAGGCTTTAGATTGCCGGACTATGCACTGTGCCTCGGTCTGATCATAGGGGAGCTCTTGTCATAGAAGATAGGCAATGAAGGGCCTAGTCCATCGTGCGATTATGGCCATGACTTCGTGAGCCAAAGGTGTTTCTTCGAGTGCTGAGCCGCCGATGATGTCGTCCAGAGGGACGATCTGCTCGGGCCCATTGGCTATCAAGCTATCGTCCCCGTCTTGCCACACCACGGATGGCTTGAAGAGCCATTACAAGAAGGTGTTCTTAGGGACTGGGTCATGTTTGGCACCCATTCAGGCGAGGACATCCGTGGCTTGGTTATTGTCTCGAAAGACATGGTGAAATTCTAACCCTTCAAATCGAGCTGATATTTTAAGGACCGTGTTTCTATATGCCTCCATTTTTGGGTCTTTGGCATCAAATTCGCCATTGACTTGGGAGATGGCAAGGTTCGAGTCTCCCCGCACCTCGAGCCGCTGTACGCCCATTGACGTTTCCACCCGAAGACCGTGTAATAGGGCTTCATATTCGACTGCATTGTTGGAGTCCGTGTACATGATCTATAAGACGTACCAAATGTTGTCACCCGTGGGAGATGTAAGGATCACCACAGCCCCCAGTCCGGCTAACATTTTAGAGCCGTCGAAGTACATTATCCAATGTGAATATGTAATATATTACCGAGGGAGCTCGGCTTCTGTCCAATCGGCCAGGAAATCGGCCAACACATGAGATTTGATAGCTCGGCATGGTTTGTACACAATTTTGAAGGGAAGGAGCTTTGTAGCCCATTAGGCAATGTGGCCCGTGGCATCCCTTATTATTAATGATGTCATTTAAGGGCACCTTGGATGCAACTATTTCCGAACATTCTTGAAAGTAGTGCCGGAGTTTTTGGGATGCCATAAAAACTGTATATGTTGTCTTTTGGTAATGCGGATACCGAGACTTGCACGGGGTAAGCACTTCCGACACATAGTAGACTGGCTTCTGTACCCAGAACTTGTGGCCCTCTGCTTCTCGTTCTACCACGAGTACTGCGCTCACCACTTGATTTGTGGCTGAGATATATAATAACATGGGTTCGCCAATGCCTAGTGCAGCCAGTATGGGGTTGCCTGCAAGTATAGTTTTTATTTACTCTAGTGCAGCGGTTGTCTCATCGGTCCACTCGAAGTTTTTGGTCTTTTTGAGCAATCTGTAGAGTGGCGATGGCTTTTCTCCAATGCGGGAGATGAAGCGGCTCAGGGCTGCCACGCAGCCTGCCAGCTTCTAGACGTGGTTAAGATCCATGGGCATTCCTAGCTGGGACAGGGCTCGGATTTTAGCCGGATTGGACCCCTCTATGGGAAACAATAAATCCGAGTAGTTTCCCGGCTGGGACCCCGAAGACACATTTGTCTGGGTTGAGCCGTATATCGTAAGCTCGCAAGTTGTCAAAGGTCTGGCGGATGTCATCCACCAGCTGGCTGACGTGTTTGGTTTTAATGACCACATAGTGTACATATGCTTTGACTGTTTTGCCGATTTGGTTTTCGAGGCATGTTTGAGTCATGCATTGGTATGTGCCTCCTGCGTTCTTTAACCCAAAGGGCATCTTGTTGAAGTAGAATGGCCCGTAGGGGGTGATGAACGTGGTTGCCGCTTGGTCGGACTCCTTCATCTTGATTTGATGGTATCCGAAGTAGGCGCGAGGAAGCATAATCAGTTGTGTCCGGTAGTGGCGTCGATGATCTGGTCTATCCGGGTAAGGGGAAGGGATCTTCAGGGCAGGCTTTATTTAGGTCTTTGAAATCGACACATAGCCGCCAGGGTTTATCCTTCTTGGGTACCATGACCAGATTTGATAACCACTCGTGGTGTTTGATTTCATGGATGAATCCGACTTAAAGTAACTTTGCTAATTCCTCCCCCATGGCTTGACGTTTGGGTTCAGAAAATCGGCACAACGCCTGTTTGACTCGCTTGAAGCCTTTTGTTATGTTTAGGCTATGCTCCGCTAGTCTTCGTGGGATTCCTGGCATGTCCGAAGGGTGCCAGGAAAGTATGTCCCAATTCTCACGCAGGAAAGTGTGTAGTGCTTCATCAACTGCGGGGTCCAGCTGGGCTCTGATGGATGCTATTTTATTGGGATCCGTCGGGTACACTTGGAATTTGACTATTTCGTCAGCTGGTTTGAATGATGGGGATTTGGACCTTTTACTAAGGACCACGTCATCCCTGTCTACTGCTGCGTGGAGTGTAGTTAGTTCCTCGGCTGCAAGAGCCTCGGATAATGCTTCAGGTGCAAGTGATGTTGTGTTGTTTTTAGCTCGCAGGGCTCTATCCGGGTTGCTTGCGAGTGAGATCACACCATTTGGCCCTAGCATTTTGAGTTTCACATACCTGTAATGTGGTATGGCCTGAAACCTAGAAAACACCTCACACCCCAATAGGGCGTGGTATTCGCTATGGAAGGGCACAATGTGGAAGAGTAATTCTTCAGACCTGTAGTTGTCGGGAGTTCTGAATACTATGTCAAGCGTGACTCATCCAGAGCAGCGCACCTCTCTGCCGGGGATAATTCCTCGAAAGGTGGTATAGCTTTGTTCGACGCGAGATCTGTCGAATTGCATTTTGTCAAGAGTGTCCTTGTAAATGAGGTTTAGACCACTGCCTCTATCCATAAGCACCTTGACTAGTATGAAGCCGTCTACTATGGGGTCGAGGACAAGTGTGGTGGGTGTTCAGCTGGGGCGGGCCCTTGGTTCATCTTCTTCATCAAAGGTGATTGGTGTATCCGTCCATGAATGTGTGGCTGTAATTGGTGGACCTGGCCGAGCTCTCAAAGGACTCTTATTGTTTGAGGTGAATGTCTCGTAGATCACCAGGACATCATTGTCACTATATGGGGGTGTTGTTGATCGTCTACTGGGGGAGTTAGTCTGAGGATAGCTTCAGCGCTCTTGGCCACCTGCCTAACCACCCAACAAGCTCGAAGCCTGTGGATTGGGTTTCTGATGCGGAGCATCCCATGTTCATCCCCATGTACACTCCGACTACTCTCCAAACCCCATACGCCATTGGAGACAAGGTGAACTCGCTCCTCTCCGAATCGTCACTTTCCACATATGAGACATGGCTACTACCTCAAACATGTGTGCTATGTATGACCAGGAACCAAGAGGAATACCATGGACAAGACGGTGAGGACACCAAGCGCGATGAACAAGAGAAGGAGCTGCCCGGAGGCTACAGCCGCCGGATGACCGGTCCTTACCGGACATTCGACCCCCCTCCAACGACCGGATGTTCGAATGTCTCCGGAAATCCGGAGCCTGAAGCCCGAGCCACACGAGCGAACGTCTGACGCCACCGGACGACCGGCGACCGGACGACCGGCCACTTCTGGAAATCTGGTACTTCAGCGACCGAGCAAGAATCTACGGAAGTCCGAGGATCCTCGGACGTCCGGACCTCCGCGAGCCTCCGGACGACCGACACCTTACGGACGTCCGGCCCCTGGCTGTGTCCAGTGTTGCGGGCCGAAGACCATGTACCCCTCACTTACCCCTTCGTGTCCCTAGACTATATATACTCCTCCACCACCTCCTAGTTAGGGTTAGCACTCATTAGAGATAGAGCTTTGCTCATCCATTACGGATCTACTCCTTGAGAGAGACCGCGGCCCCTCTTCGGAGAAGATCCCTTTGGATTCAAGACCTCCTCGCAGAGAAGACCATCAAGACCTTCTCACGGAGAAGACCGGCTACCGCGTATTGCCCTTTGTTGATCGTGGATCATGTGATCTCTTATGTACTCGAGGATCTAGCTTATGTGTGACCATTTCTTGTTGGTTTTAGCGATTCTGTCGTGTTTCACCTCGTGATTTCCCTCGTTTTCCCCCTTGTGTTCTTCGTGTTCTTCGCAGAATCCGCTCCTTTTATGAAAGATTGGCCATATAGGGTTCCACACGACATCATCTTGGTATCAGAGCCACGTTGATCATGATTTCGAAGCCTCCCCTCTTCGTTTTCTAGCTTAATTTTGTTGTGTTCTTCCCCAATTTTGAAAATCCCCACCAAAAATAGCCCCAATTTTTTTTTTGTGATTTGTCGATGTGATGAAGTTTTGTTGGAATGGATCCATGGATTTGCTTGGTTTTGAGTGGATATAGCATTTCCCCAATTTTCCCCATCTTTCATCCACAAAATCTCATCAATTTTGACCCCGAAATCCCCATTTTCCGCCCAAAAGCTCGCCCCGAATCTCGCATCTCGCGCCGACCTCGACCCACCGGACGACCGACACTTTATGGACGTCTGGAGCCTCCCGAATGACCGGACGTCCGCAACTTACCGGACGACCGGAACCAGCCAACAGAACAGAATTTACGGATTTCCGAGCCCGACCGGACGTCCGACGACCGGACATCCGTCCTTTTACGAACGTCTGTAACCTGTAGTTTCAGACTTCGGCTTATTTTTGTTTCGGCCATAACTAATTCATCCGAACTCGGATTTTGGCGTTCTTTAGCTTGTTTTGAAGCTCTTGACATTCCGCTTCCCACAAAAATACCACCAGCATCATTTGACTCCATCAAATGTTTGGAACTTTGACATCTTTGCCTAGGGCTTCCACCACATCATCCGGTACACCACCACCGACTTTCGCAACCTAAGCAATTTTGTTCCCCGTCGCATTAGTGGTTGCTTGAGAAGTGATTTGAGTCTACTAAGGTGTCTAGGATACTTAGTGACAATTGCTTCTTCATCAACCACCACCACCACTAACCGCATAGGCTTACCCACCATACACTTCCACCCCCAACTTAACTCAATTTTGCTTGAGGTTTGAGTTGTGTCTCCTAAGGTGTTTCGGCTACTTAGGGACGGTGACCTTCAACTCCAACTCACATAACACCTTACCCTCCATTTCTGCATTGCCTACTCACATAACCCATCATTACATTTCCGCAATCCCTTTGAGCTTCCGCAACAACCACCGCATTCCCGCTACCACCATTTGACATTGGAGATTTTGAGTTTGCGGTTTTTCCGTTTCCTAAGGTGTTTCGGCTACTTAGGGACGAGTCTCCATCATCTTGGTATCTACATCAAGAACACCGCCACTCATCATCGCCAAGGATGGTACCCTCCATATCATTTTGGTATCGTGGTATCCCTCCATGATGTATTCCCTTGCCATTGCATTGATAACCCCTAGCCCATTTTGCATCACTTGCCTATTGAGACTAGCCTTTGAGTATTGCCGGCAACTTTACTTGTGCACATTAGTGGTCTACACCTTCCATTACATACATACCATATCATATCATATTGGTATCATATCATCTCGTGTGCCTCAAGTTTGTTCCCGCATATATACAATTGCTATCTTGGTTTGTGCATTGTGCAAAAGTGGCCATACAAAAAAAAGAATAAGCTTTTAAGAAAAAGAGAAAGAGCAAAGAACCTTGTAAGCAAGTGCCATAGCATCATACCTTTGCATATAAGATTGCCATATCCGATCAACTTGGATCATACCACCGGAACATCATACACACAGCATACTTGGGATAGAAAGCTCATACATTTTTTTGCATCTTATAGGTTGTGCACAAGTATCGTATCCGCCTATTGAGCAATTGTGCTAGCGTCTCTCTTGAGTTGTGCAACATGAGCGTTTTCCATGGATTCCACACTTTGTGCTCACTCCTTGGTTGCACGACCCCATTTATCTATCCGTGTGTGTGTGTTTTCGTGTACCACATATTGCTATTGGTCTACTTGTTTCATTTGCGAATTTCTGAATCTCTTTCAACATTATTGACTCTCGCTAAAATTTTGCATCAAATTTTTTGTGCCACTATCCTCACCAAGCTCCACCACAAGCCTTATTTGTGTAGGTGTGAGAAAGCGACAAGAATTGGTACCAATTGTGCTATCATTGATCCATCTTCAACATTGGTCAAGGTACATTTGGTATAGTTATTCTCCTTTCTCCACTCATATTTTCTCGAGTATTGTGATGGATAGGCAAGGCATTTCATCTCCGGTCTTCGACAACAACGATGGCGTGAAAAACTACATCACCAAAGCGTCAATCTTTGATCTACAAAGACAAATGCAAGGCGCACAATCAAGATTGAGAGAGCGCATGGAGAACCTCTACATCGACATTCGTCACTCCGAAGCAAGGAAAAGGGACTACATCGACAACAAGCTTTCCGCACAAAAGAAGGAGCAAGATGCAAGGATGGAGGATATTCAGACCTTGTTGATCAACCGTTCTTCCCCTTCAACATCCTCAAGGCGGCGACGTTCAAGTCACAAGTCTTCGGAGCGCAAAAATGATGCAAGCACAAGTCGCCCATGTCCGCATCTCCATGGAGACCACCATCACGTTCGTGATACACATCGTAATGAAGGGCAAGTAACCTCCAAGCAACATGTGCACGACGACGACGAACGACATCTACTATGAGCTCAAGCACGACAATGACACCATCATCATGATGATGCTCCACAAGCACAAATGCACAAGTCCCAACAAGCCCTACTTCACGCCAAGTCCAAACATCATGAGCGCAAGAGAAGACCGCGAGACAAGAACCACCAAGACGGAGCTACGGCTACACCAACCACTTCGGCATCTTCGCCAAGTGTTCTCGAGGCATCTTCGCCTTCGGATGTACGACATCTTAGCCTACTTCCCATGAGTTCGCCTACATCGACATCTTCACCAACGAGGCGACCAGCTACAAGCGAGGGCGACACTTCCATCTTCGGAAGCCCCTCAAGGAAGATGGCCGAGCATGGGAAATTCCCTTCGGTCATGGGGACGAGCTACGAGGTGCCACGTCATATGGGCCTCCAACAACAAGGCGGAGACAAGCATTAACCTCTTCAACAACATGAAGACGACACCCATATTGGAGTCATACTCCGAGTCAAGCTACGAGACTGCACATGAGACCTTATCTTTGGTCTTCGAGGAGAGTGATGATGTGCCATCTTTGGCCTTCATCCACGGCTACGGCTACGACATGATGAGCATGGAGACGTTTGCACCTACATCTCTACGACACCCAAATATCATGAGATGACCCAATTGCCATGTGAGGAGAGCCACCACCCCATGAGCGAGATGAGTGACTCCACCATATATGACATTGAGTGCATTTCCTATGAGAGGATGAGTGTGACCACCACTAGCCCCACACTTGAGAGCATGCCACACCTTCTATGTGAGGTTGAGAGCCATTTGAGTGACTCCACCAACCATATGAGTGAGAGCATCCAAGAGGGAGTGAGTGAGCCACAACACTTAGTGAGTGAGGTCGTTGACACGGTAGGTGAGGCCACTATGATTTCTAATGACTTAACCTCTACTCTGAGTGTGTTTTCTTCTTTGGTGCTAGGTCTCCTACATGCTGACATGCCTATCCTCGATGAGTCCATACCTCCAATGGAGACGACGATGTCCATGGTGGACGATGATGCACCCCCCACATGGTTCCATCAAGATGAAGATGACCACAACTCGGTCTTCGACACCTCACCTACAACACATGAGCGATGCTCCAAAGGTAACATAGGTGGTGGTGCTTCTCTTGTCCCACTAGTGGAATATCTCACCAATGATTGCTTGCATGATGTTGATCCACCTATTCCCATGCTTCATGCTAGTGCGACTTCTTCATGTCATGACTTACCTATTTATGATGAATATGATGATGAGCATGTTGATTTTCCTAGTTGTGATGCTATGCTCCATAGGATATCATGTGAAAATTCTATCGGTTACATCATGTTTTACAATCCTTTGAACTTGTCATATGCTATGAGTGAGATCTCCCATATTGCATCATTTGAAATGAACATAGTAGCTATGCATGCCCCATTAACATAAATGCCATCTACATTTATGGCATAGATGACGAGATGATGGTCATTGACTTTTGTTTTTCATGTGATGCTATTGCCATACTTCCTTTACATGATTTCACAATTCATCTACTATGCCATGCCATGCCATGCTTCATTTACATGATTTACATGTTTTTCATATAAAACAATTATCAAGTATCAAACTTCTCATAGTACTCAATGCACTTCTATGAAAGTTTTTATATTATTCCTAAAAGCAAATTTCCATGTTGTTCTAAGGGACTCTCAAAATAATATAAGTGAAGCATGAGAGATCAACTATTTCTATAAAATAAAACCACCGCCATGCTCTAAAAGATATAAGTGAAGCACTAGAGCAAAAACTATATAGCTCAAAAGATATAAGTGAAGCACATAGAGTATTCTAATAAATTTCAAATCATGTGAGTATCTCTCAAAAGGTGTGTACAGCAAGGATGATTGTGGTAAACTAAAAAGCAAACACTCAAATCATACAAGACTCTCCAAGCAAAACACATATCATGTGGTGAATAAAAATATAGCTCCAACTAAAGTTACCGATAGACGAAGACGAAAGAGGGGATGCCTTTCGAGGCATCCCCAAACTTAGGCTTTTTGGTGTCCTTAAATTTTACCTTGGGGTGCCATGGGCATCCCCAAGCTTAGGCTCTTGTAACTCCTTGTTCCATAATCCATCAAATCTTTACCCAAAACTTGGAAACTTCATGTAACGCCCGGATAATCATGCTACAGTAATCCCACGCTAATCATGCCATGACACCTCGGTTACTGTTGCTATCCTCGCAATAATTCGAAACCGTTCGAAATTCAAATTCAAATTAATGATAACAATAAAAGATTTCAAAAATTAAAACAAAATTGTTCGGTGGTTGCCGAATATTACAAAGGTAATTATGGTGCAACAAACACATTTTTATAAAATACCTAATGCCCTAAATTAAATAAAACAGAAAAGGAAAAAAGAAATAAATATAAGAAAATACAAAACAGAAACAAAAAAAGGAAAAGAAAAGGAACCAAAGGAAAGGAGAAAGACCCCACTAGCTCCCCCCTGGGCTTCAGCCCATTCCCCCGCACCCGGCCGGCCCCGGTGGCCCAGCTGCCCCCCCCCCCCCCTTGTCCCCCCCTCCCCACGCCCCCCCCTGTTCGTCCGACCCCGCCCGCGTCGCCGACGGACCAGCTCGCTGCCCCGCGCCGCTACAGGCCCCTGGAGAGGATAAGGGCGCCGACGCCGCGCCCCCTCGGGCTCCCCTCCCCACTTGCCCCCTGCTCTCCTCCTCGATCTCCGCCTCCGTCTCGCTCCTCAGATCAGCCCCCGTCCGAGCGCTTCCATGGCCGTGGCTGTCACGTAGCCGTGGCCACCGTCCTCCCCGCACCGCGCCAACGTGTCGCCGGTCTCCCTCCTCGCCCTCCTCGTCGTCCTCGACCGTTGGTTCGAGCTCCGCAACATCGCAGCGTCGTGGGCGAGGTCGTCTTCTTCCTCCGCCTCGCCGCCGCTCATCCCCAACTCCGGCGACGCCCTCTGCAGCTACTAAGCCGCCAAGGGCCACCGTGTGTGCCGCTCGGTGAGCCCCCGCTCCCTCCCCTCTCTCTCTCGACACCGTTCGCTAGTTGGACGCCCCCCCCCCAACTTGCCCGAGCACATCGCCGCACGCGCTCGTCGCCGGCAGCCGTCCGGTGACCATTTGGTCCCGGGCTCATGCCTATCGTGCTCAGCATCGCTGTAGGAACCCAGAGCGACCAGCCGTTGGTCCTACCGTGGCCAACATAGGCGTTCCCCACCGTGGCCGAACGCCGGCGTCCGCCC
Organism: Triticum urartu; assembly: GCF_003073215.2. Lineage (NCBI taxonomy): Eukaryota > Viridiplantae > Streptophyta > Magnoliopsida > Poales > Poaceae > Triticum > Triticum urartu. Next base: position 42,335,034 of record NC_053026.1, on the reverse strand, counting down.
CGCTCGTCGCCGGTGACGCTGCGGCCCTCCTCCGGCCACGCCACCGCCACGGTTCGATGCAGCTCCTCGCTCTCGACCGAACGCCCCCTCCCACGCGGCCTACCTTGCTCCGTAGCGCCGTTTCCATCGAGCACCCGTACGCGCCGCCACCTCTACTCGTCGCCGGTGCCGATTCCGGCCAAGTCCAAGGCCACCACCCCCCCACTCGACGCGGCATCGACGCGGCATCGAGTGGCCGTTCGGCTGGACCAAGCTGCGTGCCGAACGGCGCCGTGTAGCGAAATCCCGACGAGGCCCGGGAGCCCCCGCCGCGTTCCGACGTCGCCGGCGGCCAAACGCCGGCCGCCGCCTACGTGGTTGGCCTGGGGCCACCCCAAGGCCACTGCCAGCGGGCCATGCGGGTCCTAGTTGACTGGGTTGACCCAGTCAACTACTGACGTGGCAGCTACTGCCACTGACATGCGGGCCCCATGTCAAAAACGAATAAAATTAAATAGATAATTTGCTAATTAATAAATTAAACACTAATCTCTCACTGACTACCGGGCCCCACCCACTAATTAGCCTATTTAGTTAGTTTTAAAACTCTGTTAGTACCCTGTCAATGACATGTGGGTCCCACTGGACCCACCTGTCTGGTTTGACTGGTCAACCGACCAGTTGACCTGCTGACATCACTATGATGTTATGCCTGCGTCGTCATTCACTGTTTTGGATAATGTTGGATTTAAATAAATAACTAAAATCAGAAATTAATAAAAACTTTAGAAAATCATATCTTTTAATCCGTAACTCGGATGAAAATACTTTGTACATGAAAGTTGCTCAGAACGAGGAGACGATTCCGGATACGCAACCCGTTCGTCCGCCACACCTCCCTAACCTATCGAACTCATAACTTTTCCCCTCCGGCTCCTCTGCCCGAAAACGCGAAACACCGGGGATACCTTCCCGGATGTTTCCCCCCTTCACCGGTATCACCTCATACCGCGTTAGGGCACCCCTAGCACCGTTACTTGTCTTGTCATGCATCGTTATGCATCTGTTTGCATTTTATTCATTGTTTCTTCGCCCCTCTTCTTCCGCTAGACACCGAGACCGACGCCGCTGCTACCCAGTACGACTACGGAGTTGACGACCCTTCTCTCTTGCCAGAGCAACCAGGCAAGCCCCCCTTTTTGATCACCAGATATCGCCTACTCTTCTCCCTACTGCTTGCATTAGAGTAGTGTAACATGTTACTGCTTTCCGTTAATCCTATTCTGATGCATAGCCTGTCCTTGCCGCTACTATTGATACCTTTACCTGCAATCCTAATGCTTAGTATAGGATGCTAGTTTATCATCAGTGGCCATACATTCTTGTCCGTCTGCCATGCTATATTATCGGGCCGTGATCACTCGGGAGGTGATCACGGGTATATACTATATACTTTATACAGGATACATGTGGTGACTAAAGACGGGTCGGCTTGTGGAGAACCCGCGAGTGATTCACGGATTGGGGGCTGAAAGGACCTTTGTCCCAACGGCCCTCTGTGTGGATCTTTGTGGCGAAGCGACAGGGCAGGTTGAGACCACCTAGGAGAGAGGTGGGCCTGGCCCTGGTCGGCGTTCGCGGTTATTTCAAAATAACACGCTTAACGAGATCTTGGTATTTGATCTAAGTCTGGCTACTGGCCTATACGCACTAACCATCTACGCAGGGACAGTTATGGGCACTTGACGTCATGGTATCAGCCGAAGCCTTCGTGACGTCAACGACTGAGTGGCGCGCGCCGGATTGGACCGTAAGCCTGCTCTTGTATTAAGGGGCTAGTTCTGCTTCCGGCCGTGTTCGCAACGTGTAGGTGTGCAAAGGGCGATGGGCCCAGACCCCTGCGCCATAGGATTTAGACCGGCGTGCTGACCTCTCTGTTGTGCCTAGGTAGGGCTGCGACGTGTTGATCTTCCGAGGCCGGGCATGACCCAGGAAAGTGTGTCCGGCCAAATGGGATCGAGCGTGTTGGGATATGTGGTGCACCCCTGCAGGGAAGTTAATCTATTCGAATAGCCATGATCTTCGGTAACAGGACGACTTGGAGTTGTACCTTGACCTTATGACAACTAGAACCGGATACTTAATAAAACATACCCTTCCAAGTGCCAAATACAACCGGTGATCGCTCTCTCACAGGGCGACGAGGGGAGGATCATCGGTTAGGGTTATGCTATGCGATGCTACTTGGAGGACTTCAGTCTACTCTCTTCTACATGCTGCAAGATGGAGGTGGCCAGAAGCGTAGTCTTCGACAGGATTAGCTATCCTCCTCTTATTCTGGCTTTCTGCAGTTCAGTCCACCGATATGGTCCTTTACACATTTACCCATGCATATGTAGTGTAGCTCCTTGCTTGCTAGTACTTTGGATGAGTACTCACGGTTGCTTTCTCCCTCTTTTCCCCCTATCCCTTCTACCTGGTTGTCGCAACCAGATGTTGGAGCCCAGGATCCAGACGCCACCGTCGACGATGGCTCCTACTGCACCGGAGGAGCCTACTACTACGTGCTGCCCGCTGACGACGACCAGGAGTAGTTAGGAGGATCCCAGGCAGGAGGCCTGCGCCTCTTTCGATTTGTATCCCAGTTTATGCTAGCCTCTTAAGGCAAACTTGTTTAACTTATGTCTGTACTCAGATATTGTTGCTTCTGCTGACTCGTCTATGATCGAGCTCTTGTATTCCAGCCTTCGAGGCCCCTGGCTTGTAATATGATGCTTGTATGACTTATTTTTATTTGTAGAGTTGTGTTGTGATATCTTCCCATGAGTCCCTGATCTTGATCGTACACGTTTGCGTGTATGATTAGTGTACAGTTGAATCGGGGGCGTCACAAGTTGGTATCAGAGCCGACTGCCTGCAGGAATCCCCCTTCCACACTCCTTGGCCGAAGTTGAGTCTAGACATTACAAAACTTTTAATAACATGGTTGTGTGCCTTACGGGCCCACGTCACCATCTGGGTGGTATTAGGATCTTTTACTCCTCGATCCTTACTCTGGAACTCTAAACTCTCTCCTACTCGGGTTAAACGATTTTACTAACTCTAACACTAGGATCCCGTGACCATGTTCACCCCAAAGTTGGATAAGCCCTAGTTATTCTTTAGAGTAGTATTTGAACATTATCCACATTGTCATTTGACTCCTGTGAAAACATCCTTGCTTTCAGATGGAACCCACGAGGCAGGTCGTGCGCCACACGACGGCCATTGGTGCCTCAGGATCACCTGCTGTGTTGGTTGAGATGATGACCTATTTGGGTTATCGCTGGCACCCTGAGTACACCGTCTATGAGGAGTATCAGGACTTCAACCAAGAGCAGTACCGTGCCATCGTCCACCTCTACTCTCGGGAGTATGACTCCACTACTGTGCTGCACACTGCTCATGGTGTTGGAGTGACTATCGATATGGCGGTCCACGATGCTGCTTATGCTGCTCTGACACGTCTTCATGGAGAGTATCAGGAGTTGGACACCTCCCCCTTCAGGCACATTGCTATCGCATCTGATGTTGGTGCGGAGGGATACTACACTGCTGCCTACTCCACTGTCACCCGAGAGCCCTTCTACCATCAGAACCTGGTTCTGCATGCTAATGGGCTGGATAGAGCTAACCGAGCTCTACGCCACGAGTTGTACACCACCCTCAGCACCTGTATCGTGCTCTGACGCTGTTGCACCCCTCTGTCCACTCTGGTGATCTGTCGCGTTCTGCGATCTACCCTGCCCGAACCGTGATGCCCCAGGGCGTCGGCTGGCCAGATGTGGGAGGCTACTCTCCTGCATTGGGTCCTCTCTCTTCTACATGCTGCAAGATGTCGGTTAGGGTTATGCTATGCGATGCTACTTGGAGGACTTCAGTCTACTCTCTTCTACATGCTGCAAGATGGAGGTGGCCAGAATTGTAGTCTTTGACAGGATTAGCTATCCCCCTCTTATTCTGGCTTTCTGTAGTTCAGTCCACCGATATGGTCATTTACACATTTACCCATGCATATGTAGTGTAGCTCCTAGCTTGCTAGTACTTTGGATGAGTACTCACGGTTGCTTTCTCCCTCTTTTCCCCCTATCCCTTCTACCTGGTAGTCACAACCAGATGTTGGAGCCCAGGATCCAGACGCCACCGTCGACGATGCCTCCTACTGCACCGGAGGTGCCTACTACTACGTGCTGCCCGCTGACGATGACCAGGAGTAGTTAGGAGGATCCCAGGCAGGAGGCCTGCGCCTCTTTCGATCTGTATCCCAGTTTATGCTAGCCTCTTAAGGCAAACTTGTTTAACTTATGTCTGTACTCAGATATTGTTGCTTCCGCTGACTCGTCTATGATCGAGCTCTTGTATTCGAGCCTTCGAGGCCCCTGGCTTGTAATATGATGCTTGTATGACTTATTTTTATTTGTAGAGTTGTGTTGTGATATCTTCCCGTGAGTCCCTGATCTTGATCGTACACGTTTGCGTGTATGATTAGTGTACGGTTGAATCGGGGGCGTCACACTTCACAACACAAAACTCAAAATAGAAAATCTCGTGAGCTCCGTTAGCGAAAGAAAAAACACCACTTCAAGGTACTGTAATGAACTCATTCTTGATTTATATTGGTGTTAAACCTACTGTATTCCAACTTCTCTATAGTTTATAAACTCTTTTACTAGCCATAGATTCATCCAAATAAGGAAACAACACACGAAAAACAGAATCTGTCAAAAACAGAACAGTCTATAGTAATCTGTATCTAACGCAAACTTCGGGAACCCCAAAAATTCTGAAATAAATTTATGGATGTGAGGAATTTATATATTAATCATATGCAAAAATAATTAACTAAATAGCACTTTCCAAATAAAACTGGCAGCAATTCTTGTGAGCGCTAAAGTTTCTGTTTTTTACAGCAAGATCAAAAAGACTTTCCCCAAGTCTTCCCAATAGTTCTACTTGGCATAAACACTAATTAAACACAAAAACACAACCAAAACAGATGCTAGATAAATTATTTAGTACTAAACAGGAGCAAAAAGCAAGGAATAAAAAAATTGGGTTGCCTCCCAACAAGTGCTATCGTTTAACGCCCCTAGCTAGGCATAAAAGCAAGGATAGATCTAGGTATTGCCACGATAATGATAAGATAAACGCGAAAGCTCATCTCATACTCCCTACGTTCAGCAGCAAGCTTCCTTTGTGGCAAGCAAAAATAATCAAAAGGGCTAAATTTAATGGGACAAAAGTCCCCAAGATCAAGCTCGGGAGGTATTGGTTCCTCCTTTGGCCCCTCATATTGCACAGTCAATTCATCATTATAAGCATTCTTTTGGAAAAAAAGTCATGAGCCTTTGTTCAATGGAAAAACCTAGCCCATTGTTCTGGATGGAAAAATTATCATCAAGTTCAGAGATCCTATTAACAAGAGCATCGGTAGGAACCTTTTTTCTAAGGTTTTCATTAAAAGCAACATGATCTAAAGATCGTAAACGCATAATATCTTCTTGATAGAAAAGGATTGCTTCTATGGGAGGACAACCAGCATCCACCCTATATTGCGCAAAATTTTCATTGGCTTCTTTTATTATAAATCTGAACTCATGAGCTAAAAAGATGGTAGCAGCTCGCTTAACAGAAGAATGCTCAATATTAAAAATTCTAGGAAAATCCTTTGTATGGAAGGATGCATATGTAAAATTGTCTTTCAAGTTCAACTATGAGCAAAGATATAGCATCTGCGAGACTACTAGTTTTATGAAGGATAGATCCACTCATGGTGGGCAAAGCACCGGCACAAGTAAAGAAATCTTGAATAACTCCCTTCCCAATAATATTACCGCTACCAATCTGAAACTTTTTAGTGTGTAATATAGTAGGATTTTCAAGAGGATCATCAATAGCATCAAACTTTTCCATATTATTATCTTTATCAATGATAACCTACCCAGTTCCAGACATGATGGCAACAGATTGCAAAAAGAACGAGCACACAGAAGGCAGGAGGGAAAAAGAGGCAAACGGAAAGAGAGGGCGAATAAAACGGCAAGGGTGAAGTGGGGGAGAGGAAAACGAGAGGCAAATGGCAAATAATGTAATGCGGAGGATAAGAGTTGTGATGGGTACTTGATATGTGTTGACTTGGCGTAGATCTCCCCGGCAACGGCGCCAGAAATCCTTCTTGCTACCTCTTGAGCACTGCGTTGGTTTTCCCTTGAAGAGGAAAGGGTGAAGCAGTAAAGAAGCGTAAGTATTTCCCACAGTTTTTGAGAACCAAGGTATCAATCCAGTAGGAGACCACGTGCGAGTCACCTCATACATACAGAAACAAATAAGAACCTCACAACCAACACGATAAAGGGGTTGTCAATCCCTTCAAGGCCACTTGCAAGAGTGAGATCTGATAGAGATAATAATAATAAGATAAATATTTTTGGTATTTTTATGATATAGATTGAAAGTAAAGATTGCAAAATAAAATAGATTGGAAACTTGTATGATGGAAAATAGACCTTGGGGCCATAGATTTTACTAGTGGCTTCTCTCAAGATAGCATAAGTATTACGGTGGGTAAACAAATTATAGTCGAGCAATTGATAGAAAAGCGAATAATTATGAGAATATCTAGGCATGATTTTGTATATTGGCATCACGTCTGCGACAAGTAGACCGAAATGATTCTGCATCTACTACTATTACTCCACACATCGACCGCTATCCAGCATGCATCTAGAGTATTAAGTTCATAAGAACAGAGTAACGCCTTAAGCAAGATGACATATGTAGAGGGATAAACTAATGCAATATGATATAAATCCCATCCTTTTATCCTCGATGGCAGCAATACAATACGTGTCGTTTCCCCTACTGTCACTGGGATCGAGCACCGCAAGATTGAACCCAAAGCTAAGCACTTCTCCCATTGCAAGAAAGATCAATCTAGTAGGCCAAACCAAACTGATAATTCGAAGAGACTTGCAAAGATAAACCAATCATACATAAAAGAATTCAGGGAAGAATCAAATATTGTTCATAGGTAATCTGGATCATAAACCCACAATTCATCGGATCTCGACAAACACACCGCAAAAGAAGATTACATCGAATAGATCTCCAAGAGAATCGAGGAGAACTTTGCATTGAGATCCAAAGAGAGAGAAGAAGCCATCTAGCTACTAGCTATGGACCCGAAGGTCTGAAGTAAACTACTCACACATCACCGAAGAGGCCATGGAGTTGATATAGAGGCCCTCCGTGATCAATGCCCCCTCCGACGGAGCTCCGGAAAAGGTCCCAAGATGGGATCTCTCGGGTACAGAAGGTTGCGATGGTGGAATTAGGTTTTCGTGGTGCTCCTGGATGTTTGTGGGGTACGTGGACTTATATAGGAGGAAGAAGTAGGTCGGTGGAGCAACGAGGGGCCCACGAGGGTGGAGGGCGCGCCCAGGGGGGTAGGCACGCCCCCGTGCCTCGTGGCCTACTTGATTGTTTCTTGACGCCCACTCCAAGTCTCCTGGATCACGTTCGTTGAGAAAATCACGTTCCCGAAGGTTTCATTCCGTTTGGACTCCGTTTGATATTCCTTTTCTGTGAAATACTGAAATAGGCAAAAAACAACAATTTGGGTCGGGCCTCCGGTTAGTAGGTTAGTCCCAAAAATGATATAAAAGTGTAAAATAAAGCCCAATGACATCCAAAACAGATAATATAATAGCATGGAGCAATCAAAAATTATAGATACATTGGATATGTATCAGCCGCATGAAGGAGACCCGACATGCTGCTACTAAAATTGCAGACAAGTCGGATTTGAAGAAATTTCAACTCGGCTACACGGAAGCTGGCAAAGGCATGAGCATATCACAACTGAAGCCTATTGAGCTAATCCTTCCACGTAAGCAAGACTTTGCCTCTCATATCAACCCTTCAGATGTACCAAGGAAGATATGATTTTTGAAGCTTTATCTTCAATCCATTAGGTGGCCGAAAGCCCTCGGACCAATGAAGCTGATGCAGAGAAGGCAGCGGAGACCCCTGATGAGCCGACGAGGAGCAACCCGACATTAACTAGTGCTAAGGAAGAGCAGGAAAATGTCAACCTGGAATATCCAACTACCTGCTCTCAGCTATGAACTCTGCCAGTGTAGTCCATTGATACATCTCCAACGTATCTATAATTATGGATTGTTCTGTGATATTATAGTATCAATCTTGGATGTTTTATATGGAATTTCATACCATTTTTTGGGAGAAAGATATTAGCCAAGTGCCAAGTGCCATTTGCTACTTTTTTCCTATTTTTGGTTTTCCAGGAAATCAGAACCAAACGTGGTCCAAACACTAGGAAACATTTTGTCGATTTTTTTCTGGACAAGAGAGCCCTACAAGCTTAGGGAGGAGAACAAAAGGCAAACAAGGAGATGGCAAGGTAACATGGTGTGCCCAAGGGGGTAGGCGTGCCTTGATCCCTTGTGGGCCCCTCATGGCTCCGTCTGACCTAATTCTACCTATATAAATTCTCTAAAATTAGAAAACCAACAGAGAGCCACCCAAAATAGTTTTTATGCCACTTCAAGTTTCTATTCTTCTGCGATCCCATCTGGAGGCCTTTTCTAGTACCCTGCCAGAGGGGGAATCGATCACGGAGGGCTTCTACATCAACCATACTGCCCTTCCCATGATGTGTGAGTAGTTCACCACAGACCTACGGGTCCATAGCTAGTAGCTATATGGCTTCTTCCCTCTCTTTGATTTTCAATACAATATTCTCCCCGATGTTCCTCGAGTTCTATTCGATGGAATCTTCTTTTGCGATGTGTTTGTTGGGTTCCGATGAGCTGTTGGTTTATGATTAGATTCTTCATGAATATTAATTGAGTCTTCTCTGAAATCTTTTATGCATGATTATTATAGCTTTATATTTCTCTTCGGTCTTTCCATTTGGTTTGGCCAACTAGATTGATTTATCTTGCAATGGGAGAGGTGCTTTGTAATGGGTTCAATCTTGTGGCGCTCTATATCCAAGTGACAAAGTAGGGGACAATACACGTATTTGTATTGTTGCCATTAAGGGGAAAATGATAGCGTTTATTCATATTGGTTGGATTTACCTTGTCTACATCATGTCATCTTGCTTAAGGCGTTACTCCGCTTTTATTAACTTAGTATTCTAGATGCATGCTGGATAGCAGTCGATGGGTAAGGTAATAGTAGTAGATGCATGCAGGAGTTGGTCTACTTGTCTCGGATGTGATGCCTATATACACGATCATTGCCTTGAATATCGTCATAACTATTTGCTCTTCTATCACTTGCCCAACAGTAATTTGTTTACCCACCGTATGCTTTTTGTTAGAGAGAGAGAAGCCTCTAGTGAAAATTATGCCCCCATGTCTACTTTCATCATTATAAAATCCAACAATACCTTGCTGCAATTTTATTACCATTATCTTATTTTGTCTTATCTATCTATGACTTGGATATTTGATCCTTGCAAATAACCACCGAGGCGATTGACAACCCCCTTGATCACGTTGGGTGCAAGTATTTGCTTTTGTGTGTGTAGGTGTTGTTAACAAGGTTGCGTGGTTCTCCTACTAGATTCATAACCTTGGTTCTTAACTGAGGGAAATACTTATCTCTACTATAGTGCATCATCCTATCCTCTTTGAGCAAATCCCAACGTAGCTCACAAGTAGCAAGAAGAATTTCTAGACCCATTGCCGAGGAGACATCACCAAAACCTATCAAGCACATTCGCATAAACTATCATCTACTTGTTCTTACTTTCATCTGCCATTTGCCCCTCGTTTTCATCTCCCCCACTTCTAAAACAATTTTACAAAAACATAAAAATATTTTTTTTTGCTTGTTGGCTTGCTTGAGGTTGCTATCATATCTGAGTTTGTTATCAAAAAAGTGAGGATGGTAAAATCCCTCAAATAGAAATCCCGGCAAATTTGGATTTTAAATTTTTTATGATAGGAAGTGGGAACATCATAGGAAAAAAACACTATTCAGGAATTCTTTAATTGTATGGGAGCGTTGGTTTGCAATGACATTCCAATTTTCAAAAGAGCTAAGAGTAACGCCGAAGCTATTTGAGTACTTGTTCTAAAACTTGAGAGTAGATTTTTGCATACTCACCCCACTTTGCAAAGGTTGTTCTATGGATTATCGGTTATAAACAACCCTAAGGATCAAAAGATAGCTACTCTTGTCCTTATGAATGAATTTTATTATGTAGCATGTGAGGCTAGAGAGATCTTTAATTTCTATAATGAGTCATGAACGTCCTGTTATCGATACAATTTTATATGAAAGATTATATGTTGAGGCGTATGTTCCGGGATAATCATACTTTTGATGAGAATACTAAAAAGGAAATTCCTCACTTACATATTATCCAACAAGTTTTCAATGGTATTAAATCAACAATATTCTTGGATCGTAAAAGGGAACTGTCGGTGTCAAAACCGGCGGATCTCGGGTAGGGGGTCCCGAACTGTGCGTCTAGGCTGGATGGTAACAGGAGGCAGGGGACATGATGTTTTACCCAGGTTCGGGCCCTCTTGATGGAGGTAAAACCCTACGTCCTGCTTGAGCAATATTGATGATATGGGTAGTACAAGAGTAGATCTATCAGAGAGGCTAAAACCTAGAAGCTAGCATATGGTATGATTGTATGTTGTGATTGCTGTTTTACGGACTAAAACCCTTCGGTTTATATAGACACCGGAGAGGGTTAGGGTTACACAAGGTCGGTTACAAAGGAGGAGATATCCATATCCGTATTGCCTAGCTTGCCTTCCACTGCAAGTAGAGTCCCATCCGAACACGAGACGAAGTCTTCAATCTTGTATCTTCATAGTCTAACAGTCCGGCCAATGGAGATAGTCCGGCTTTCCGGAGACCCCATAATCCAGGACTCCCTCAGTAGCCCCTGAACCAGGCTTCAATGACGATGAGTCTGGCGTGCAGTATTGTCTTCGGCATTGCAAGGCGGGTTCCTTCTCTGAATACATCACAGAAGAATTTGAATACAAGGATAGTGTCCGACCCTGCAAAATAAGTTCCACATTCCACCGTAGAGAGAATAATATTTCCGCAGATCTAACTTGCTGGCTTGTTTTGGCAGCATGACGTTATGTCATGGCCCGGTGATTATTCGAACCGTTTCCTTTAACCAGCCATGCACATAACACGAGGCAGTTTTTCGACACGTCTTGTCAAAGCAGAGATCGTGTCCCCTTATTACGGGATTCTCATCAATCCGGGCGTGGGTAACCCAACCGCGCCATCAATTGCAGCGCTTGGGGGATAAGCGAGTTTTACCAGGCAAGTGGGGACGCCTAGCTTCGTCCGCCCATGTAAAGGGATAAGGATTCACCTTTCTATCCACGCCTTCCTCCACCTTTGCTCATCCGTTTTCGCACACTCGAGCTCTAGCGCCCAAGTCCACACTTCCCACCTCGACCTTCTCCAAGCATGTCCAGAGCGGGAGGCAGGTGGATGGTCTCCTCCGTCACGGAGGGAGACATCAAGAAACTGAGGAGAGCCGGATACCTGCCCGACGACATCGCGCACCGGCTCCAAGATGAGGGGCAGCTCATCCCCACCCTAGGCCCCATGAGAGGGTGGTATTCCTCACCCATTTCCTCCGCGGGCTGGGATTCCCTCTCCATCCATTCATCTGGGGGCTCATGTTCTATTACGGCCTGTATTTCCACGATCTTTCCCCGAACTTCATCCTCAACATCTTGGCGTTTATCATCGTGTGCAAGGCCTTCCTCCGCATTAAGCCCCACTTCGGCTTATGGCTGAAGACCTTCAATGTCAAGCCGAAGGTGGTGGGCGGCCGCCAGGCGGAGTGCGGAGGCGCCATGGTGGGCAAGATGCGCAACCTAACATGGCTCGAGGGCTCCTTTGTGGAAACCATAAAGGGGTGGCAATCGGGATGGTTCTATATCACCGAGCCGCGTGACCCTGCATGGGCAGCGGCCCCCGAGTTCCGATCTGGTATCCCCACGCGGCTCACCTCCTGGAAAGAGAAGGGCCTGTCCTGGGGTAGTTCGAAAGAGCTAACCGGACTCCAAACATGTATTAAAACATGGTGGACAAGAAGCTCAAGCTTGTCAACATAGTCCAAGTTATGCTGATCTGCCGGATACTCCCGTGCCAACAACGGGAGTTCAACTTGTGGGAGTTCAATCCAGCGCAGCACCGAACTCTGAACAGGCTCTTCGACACGACTCATGAAGACGCCTGGAGGGTGCTGTTCAAAAGTGCCGAGGTTCCCCCCTATAACTGAGGATCGCGGATTCAGCGCGAAGCGCCAAGCTAGTGCGGTAAGCTGCTTTACCTTTCATAGGATACTTATTTTTTTATATAGATTGACTCTATGCGGGATCTAAACTCCCGTACCTTTGACAGGACTGGCAGAGGATGGCCGGACAGATCGACTGTCCGGCTCCTTTGCCCGAAGGCCCTGCAGGCGCTCTTCTGGCGAAGATGTTGACTCCGGCCCCTTATACAGTGTCGGAGAAGACCAAGAAGGACAAGGGAACCCGAAAGAGTTCCCGACGCCAGGCGTCGTCGGACTCACCGTCCGATGACTCTGCGGCGCACTCTTCCCCCGAAGACGAGGAAGAAGAAGAAGAATATGCTCCCCCACCGACTGGGGGAGACAAGAAAAGGAAGGCCGCCCCAACTGGGGAGGCCGGAGGGTCCAAGAAGGGAAGGACTCTCCTTCCAGACAGTTCCACCGCCGCCGACGAAGGCAAAGACGAGTGGTTGCCCAGGGTCAAGCCCCCGGGGAGATCGTAAGTATTCGGATACCAGAGTAACTCATAGGATTCCTTTGTCGCACTGCTTTCCTTAACGCCGAACGCAATTATGCAGGCTGCCACGAGCCAGTATCGATGTATCGTCGGACGGCTCCTTGGGCTTGTCGGACATGGATAGCGATCTAGTCCCGACTGCCACCTCCCCTCATCCTGCCGACGACGCCGAGGTGTTGTCTCAAGAGGCACCGGATCGAGGGGAGACAGTCTCGGAGGCGCCTCAAGGCAACATTCCGGACTCTGGGAGCCGAGGGGACGGGGCCCCTGAGAGCTCCGAGTTCGGCCCTCAGCCAAACACCGCGCCGGACCCTCCAGTGATTCCGGGCTCAGGCAGGCAGCCTCCTTCTAAGAGGGGCAAGACGCCTGTGCCGGTGACCTCTATCCATCCAGAGGCATTGGACAATCTGCTGGAAGTGCTTCGTAGCGCTTCCATCGACGAGGAGCACCGCACTATCATGAGTGCGGTGATCCAGAAGGTTCAGTCTGCCAAGAGCGGATTGACTGAAGCCTGTGCCAGCCTTCTAACAGGCTTTGAGGTAAGTGTTTTAAAATGTAGTAGAAATATTACCGCATAGACAGTAGCCCCTGATGCTTTGTTCGGTGTTCACAAAGAAAAGCCGAACAGAGGATCAAATAATATCGCAGGAGTCTAATATAAGTATGTCAATATGCGTATGCAGGCTTCGTTGCTGGCGTCCGCCGCACTGACTGTGGAGGTCGTCGTGCTGAAGCAGGACCTCGAGGGGTCCAGGAAAGAGCTCGGCCTTGCCAAGAGGCAGCTCGAGGAGAACAAGGGTAAGTAATACCCTACCTATAGATATGTATATATAAAAGAAGATGCGATTGCAAAATGACGGGATCGTCGTATATTTGCCAGGGGCCACGACCGAGGTGGCGACCCTGAAGCAAGCGCTAACCAAGGCCAAAGATAAAGCGGCCAAGGAGCGTACCGAGCGGGAAAAACAAGAGGCTCGTGTGGGCGAGGTGCAGCAAGAGCTCCAGGCTCTCGTGACGAAGCACGAGGCGTTGGAGCTTGACTCGAAGACGCGAGAGTCTGAGCTTGCCGCAGCCCTCAAGAGCGCAAAGAGTGCCAAGGCCGAGGCCCAGAAGGCCCTCCAGGAGGTCGATGCAGTGAAGAAGATAGTGGCGGGTAAGGCATTCTATATGCAGAGCAAGCGTGTAAAAGTAACTTACCGATTACTTACCCAAATTCGGAGCTCTCTAGGAGCATTCGCAGATTTGCCCCGCAGCGTGTTTGATGCCGCGCAGTTTTACCAGGCCGAGGAGGGGAGCTCAACGGAGAAGCTGTTCTGGTCTCAGTATACTGGGACCGAACACCCAATGCCTTTGAGCGACTAGCTAAAGCAGCTGGTCGAGCTGCACAAGGCGGCCAAACAGGCCATGTAGGGCCTTATAGTCCGGCTGTGGCCTAGCGGTGTCCTTCTGAACAGCTACTTCGGCTTGGTGAGGCGGCTTGTGGATGCCTGCCCATGGCTGGAGGTCATCAAGCGATCCGTCTGCATCGAAGGCGCACGCCGGGCTTTTGCCCGTGTGAAGGTGTAGTGGGCCAAGCTAGACGATGTGAAGCTGATCAAGGAGGGGCCGCCGTAGGGCAAGGAGCATCGCACCCCCGAAATTTATTATGAGGGTGTCCTGAAGGGTGCCCGTCTTGTAGCGGACGAATGTTCAAAGGATGTAATATTTGAGTAAACTTGCTTGTGTGATCCTGTATGATGAAAACTTGTTTCATATGCGCTATGCAACGCTTGTGTGAATTTAAAATATTACCTTCTGTTTGGCCGTTTATCCAATCTGAGAGATGGCTAGTCCTCGGCTTCTGCCCCCATGCCACGAGTGCTGGGGTGTTCGGGATAAACCTGAGCACTCTTGTTCCCATATTTGGGTCCTTCGAGGGAGGTGCTCAGCACAATGAACAAGGCAACCGGACTAATAATGCTTTATCACTCTCACTTAGCCATAGAATTTTATAATTTTAAATTTTGGCGAAGCCCCTGGTATTCGGAAGGCCGAATTCGGGGCGCGATACACGCCTGTAAGCCGGACAGGGCCGGCCCCTCGCCCTAAGCGGCATAAGTCTTTAGGGACTCGAAAAACCTCGCCGAACAGCGACCAGTCTCTCGCCTTATCATGACAGTCAGTTTTAGCTTTCTCTACTGAGGTGCTAAGCCCGGTAGAACCGGGGCACAATCGCAGTAGTTCTCCTAGCGCTGCCTTAGCCGATAGAGCGGAACGTAAGGTACCAAAACATAGGAGCCGGGCAAACCCAACATTTGACCAAAGACATGATTCGGAGCTGATGCATATAATGCTGTAAGTTCGGGGTGCCGCACTTGTGAAAGTGTTCGGACTTTTCACACCGTATTGTGGGGTACGTAAGCCCCTGGTGTTTTGGCCGTACCAGAGTGTACGGTTGCAAGGCGTCATTAATGAACACATAGATATATAATAGTCGTAATGTCATGCATTGTTTATTTAAAAATTGCGTTAAAGCAGAGTGATACAGATAGTGCGATAAGAAAAGAGTAGGACTATGTCCCTTCCAAGGGCAAGTTGAGGAATGATATTAAATCGAATATTTCGCTCGTTACTGTAATCAACCTAGGAATTCCGTGGTATGACGTAGCTATCTGCCTCCTTGGTTGCTGCATCATGTGTTCGGCAATAGTGCTGCCGGACATTGTTTCTAGAGATTAAGGTCCTGAAAGAAAAAGGAAAAATAACCAAACGGGAAGCCCCTAGTGCGGTTTAGGCCGCGTTTTGGGGCGTGCCGCAGTTGTGCCCCCCTCCCCACCTGTGCCCATGGTATTTTTAATGCGTAATTATGTACGCGCGGCACGAATTTCGCCATTGGGCTGGGATTGGGGTGGCCGTGGTATTGCTACGCGAGCTCAGATCGCGCCAGGCGGTCTATTTGCCGATTGCCCCGAGCACGCTTGAAGGTGTCCGGGATTTGAAGCGCCGAACTGGTTGATTGCCTTGAAAGGCTGTTTTGCACTTCTGCTGCAAGGGCTGCGGTGTGCTCCTCTGTTCGGAGAGAGCGCTCTGTGTTTCCATTGACAGTAATAACTCCGTGAGGTCCTGGCATCTTGAGCTTGAGGTATGCCTAATGCGGTACCGCATTGAATCTAGCAAATGCAGTTCGCCCGAGCAGCGCGTGATAACCATTACGGAACGGGACTATATCGAAGATTAACTCTTCGCTTCGGAAGTTATCCGGGGATCCGAAGACCACTCCCAGTGTAATTGAGCCTGTGCAATGGGCCTCTACACCTGGAATGACGCCCTTAAAGGTCGTTTTTGTGGGTTTGATCCTTGAGGGGTCTATACCCATTTTGCGCACTGTGTCCTGATAAAGCAGGTTCAGGCTGCTGCCGCCATCCATAAGGACTCGACTGAGGTGAAATCCGTCAATGATTGAGTCTAGGACCAGTGCGGAGAATCCACCATGACGGATACTAGTGGGATGGTCCCTACGATCGAAGGTGATCGGACAGGAGGACCAAGGGTTGAACTTTGGGGCGACTGGCTCCAACGCATATACGTCCCTGAGCGCACGCTTTCACTTCCTTTTGGGGATGTGGGTCGCATATATCATGTTCACCGTCCGCACTTGCGGGGGAAACCTCTTCTGTCCTCCAGTGTGCGGCTGCTGGGGCTCCTCCTCGTCATCGCTATGCGGCCCCTTGTCCTTGTTTTCGGCAATTAACTTGCCGGTCTGCTTGAACACCCAACAATCCCTGTTGATGTGATTGGCTGGCTTGTCTGGGGTGCCATGTATTTGACACGAGCGATCGAGTATACGGTCCAAGCTGGATGGACCCGGTGTACTTTGTTTGAATGGTTTTTTCCGCTGACCGGGTTTAGAGCCTTTGAATCCGGCATTGACTGCCGTATCCTCAGTATTTTCATTGTTAATGCAGCGCTTATGTTTGTTGCGACGTGACCTGCTATTGCCGTCCTTGGTATCTGAGGTACCATGGTTCTTTGATATGTTATTACTGCAAGCCAGCCAGCTGTCTTCTCCCGCACAAAAGCGGGTCATGAGCGTCGTGAGAGCTGCCATAGATTTCGGCTTTTCCTGACCAAGGTGCCGGGCTAGCCACTCGTCTCGGATGTTGTGTTTTAAAGCCGCTAAGGCCTCCGCATCCGGACAGTCAACGATTTGATTTTTCTTTGTAAGGAACCGAGTCCAGAATTGCCTACCCGACTCTTCTAGCTGCTGGATTATGTGGCTCAAGTCATCGGCGTCTGGTGGTCGCACATAAGTGCCCTGAAAGTTGTCGAGGAATGCGGCTTCCAAATCTTCCCAACAGCTAATGGAGTCCGCTGGCAAGCTGTTAAGCCAATGCCGCGCTGGTCCTTTTGAGCTTTAGTGGGACGTATTTGATAGCGTTTAAGTCATCACCGCGGGCCATGTGGATGTGGAGGAGGATATCCTCAATCCATACTACGGGATCTGTTGTGCCATCGTATGATTCAATATTTACAGGTTTGAAACCTTCTGGGAATTGATGTTCCATTACTTCGTCTGTGAAGCATAAGGGGTGTGTGGTGCCTCTGTATTGGGCTATATCACGACGCAGCTTGAATGGGTCTTGCCCGCTGTGTTTGGCCCGGCCGGATTTGCTTTTACTGTATCCGGCGTGACGTTTATCGTCTCGCAGAGTGGTGCACCGTCGTGATCCGTAGATCGATCTTGCATGCTTTGCTTTGTCCTCCAATATGTCTCGCAGGTCTGGTGTATCTCCCCATGCCTTTTTATTTGAATGGCGTCGGGGTGGAGGCTGAGCTTTTGGCTGGAATGCCTCTCTATCGCGGCCACGAGGTGGCCGCTCAGCCATATCATACGCTTCTTCCTCCAGTCGGGGTAGTAACCTGCACTTTGGGTAATTCTTGGAGGGGCGCTCGAGTTTATATTCCTCGGCCGCGAGGACTTCAGTCCATCTGTCAGCTAGCAGATCTTGATCAGTTTGAAGTTGTTGTTGCTTTTTCTTCAGGCTATTTGTCGTGGCCATAAGCCGGCCTTGAAGCTCTCTTGTTCGACGGGATCCTCTGGGACGGCGAATTCATCGTCGCCGAGGCTTGCCTCGTCTTCGGAGGGGGGGATGTAATTGTCATCCTCCTCTTCTCCATCTGCCGCTCTCTCAGGAGGGCTGGCTCCTTCATCCTCCTGCTCTAAATCTTGCTGGAGGGGATTGTTGTTGTCTTCGGCACCATCCGGAGTGTTATTATCTCCTGTGCCGGTATCACCACTTTTGCTTTGCAGGGACTTAGAGCGGCGCCGCTGACGTCGGCGCTTGGGTTTCTTTTTGGAGGGGTCATCCTCCGCCATCTCGTCGCCATTGCCTTCGTTGGGTGTATCCACCATGTAGATGTCATATGACGAGGGGGCTTTCCAGTGCCCTATAGGCGCTGGTTCATGTTCGTCTCCTACATCGTCGTCCATACCGTCGATGTCTTCGGAGTCGAAGTCGAGCATGTCGGTTAAATCATCGACAATGGCTACAAAATGGGTGGTGGGTGGGCGTCGAATTTCATCGTCGTCCGCATCCCAATCCTGTTGGCTATAGTCCAGCCAGGGCTCTCCTCACAAAGAGAGAGACCTTAGTGAATTCAGAATGTCGCCGAAGGGCGAGTGCTGAAAGATATCTGCGACGGTGAATTCCATGATCGGCGCCCAATCGGATTCGATTGGCAGGGGCGCGGATGGTTCGGAGTCTGGAAAAGAGTCCGGCACCTTGGAGTCATGGGCTGCGCAGAGGGTTAGGCAGGTGTTCGGCTCGATCGCCGTTGAGACTACAGCCCCTGAGGTGGTGTCTAACCACCCATCCTCTATTGGCGCAGTTGGCTCCGAGCTGAGGGTCGGAGCTGATGCGGGCGCGACCTCTGGGGTACTGTTCGGCGACAGAGCTAGGTCATACCCATCGCGACAGTGCGGCACGCCCGACTGTGGCTCGAATCCGTCGAAGATCAAGTCTCCGCGGATGTCGGCCGTGTAGTTCAAACTTCCAAATCTAACCTGACGGCCAGGGGCATAGCTTTCAATCTGCTCCAGATGGCCAAGCGAATTAGCCCGCAGTGCAAAGCCACCGAATACGAAGATCTGTCCGGGGAGAAAAATCTCACCCTGGACCGCATCGCTATCGATGATAGTAGGAGCCATCAAGCCTAACAGCGACGACACAGAGGAACTCTCAATGAAAGCACTAATGTCGGTGTCAAAACCGGCGGATCTCAGGTAGGGGGTCCCGAACTGTGCGTCTAGGCTGGATGGTAACAGGAGGCAGGGGACATGATGTTTTACCCAGGTTCGGGCCCTCTTGATGGAGGTAAAACCCTACGTCCTTCTTGATTAATATTGATGATATGGGTACTACAAGAGTAGATCTACCACGAGATCATAGAGGCTAAACCCTAGAAGCTAGCCTATGGTATGATTGTATGTTGTGATTGCTGTTTTACGGACTAAAACCCTTCGGTTTATATAGACACCGGAGAGGGTTAGGGTTACACAAGGTCGGTTACAAGGGAGGAGATATCCATATCCGTATTGCCTAGCTTGCCTTCCACGCCAAGTAGAGTCCCATCCGGACACGAGACGAAGTCTTCAATCTTGTATCTTCATAGTCTAACAGTCCGGCCAATGGAGATAGTCCGGCTGTCCAGAGACCCCCTAATCCAGGACTCTCTCAGGAACCAACAAGGATTTGAGGAAAGTTGCCTTAACAGTGCTAAAGTTTTGGTTGATGATATGTTCCCCATTGTTTTTAAAAGCCTCCTGGTAAACACGTACTACATGATGCAATAACTAAAGATGATAACACCTAAAACTATGCATTACGCCTAGCTTGGGGTATAAACCAATAGCACTTGTTGGCAGGCAACCCAATAGCTATCTTTATTTTTCCTTTTTCATTTCTATTTTTGAGTGTTCACACAATTATGCTACTATTACGATTGTGTTTTAATTAGTGTTTGTGGCAAATATAGCCTTTGGGATGATTTGGTTGATTGTTGATTTGATCTTGTGAAAAAACAGAAACTTTTGTGCCCATTAGCAGAATTTTTTAAATTCGCTGGAATGTGATAAAATTATGAATTTTTTTACACATTATTGATATACATATTTTTTACATTGTCCTAATTGTTCAGAATTTTTGGACTTATATAAGTATTGTGTTTGTTCAGATCATTACAGGTTGTTCTATTTTTCATAGATTCTATATTCATTGCCTACATCGCTTGTGTTAATGAATCTATGGATTGTATCGGGGGGTATAAGTCATGGTGAAGTTAGAATGCAGTAGGTATTATGCAATAATAAAAAATGAATGGGTTTACAACAGTACCTAAAGTTTATGATTTGCTTGTTATACTAATGGGTCTCACGAGTTTTCTGTTGAGTTTTGTGTGCTAAAGTTTCAAATTTTAAGTGAGATCGCGATGGATGACAGAATAAGGAGTGGCAAGACCCTAATCTTGGGGATGCCCAAGGAACCCCAAGGTAATATTCAAGGAGACCCAAGCGCCTAAGCTTGGGGAAGCCCCGAAAGGCATCCCCTCTTTCGTCTACCAACCATCGGTAAATTACTTGGAGCTATATTTTTATTCATCACATGATATGATTTTTGCTTGGAGTGTCGTGTATTATAATGGTATTTTATTTGATTGCATTTTAGTCTACCACAATCATCTTTTCTAGACACACCTTTTGAGAGGGACACACATTTATTCATGATTTGTTAGAATACTCTTTGTGCTTCACTTATATCTTTTGAGTTAGGCAGTTGCACTAGTGATTCACTTATATCTTTTAGAGCATGGCGGTGGTTACATTTTAAAGAAATAGTTGCACTCTCATGCTTCACTTATATCTCTTTGAGAGTTTGATAATAGTAATGGCAATATGCACGGGTTATGAAATTGCTCTTACTATGATAGGTATTCAAGAGGGATATAATAAAAACTTTCATTTAGATCACTGAATATGATAAGTTTGATTCCTTGCAATAGTTTTGCAATGTTAAGATGGTAATATGTGGGAGGTACTAGTGAATGATTGCGGTTTAGTAACAATATTGGTGTTAAAGTTTGTGATTCCTGAAGCATACATGTATTGTCTCCGGTTATGCTAAGAAGTAGGAGCATGTTTACCGAGTGTCTTCCTTTGCGTGAAGGTCAGGGGCGCGCGAGGGTTAACTCGTACCAACCCCCCCTAGAGGCATGCGTAGTAGTACTTTGCTTTGAGGGCTAATAGACTGTCGCAATAAGTATGTGAGTTCTTTATGACTAATGTGAGTCCATGGATTATACTCACTTTCACCTTTCCGCAATTTGCTAGCCTCTTCTGTACCGTTCATTGCCCTTTATCACCTCGAGAGTTGGTGCAAACTTCACTGGTGGATCCAAATCCTGTGATATGATACGCTCTATCACACATAAGCCTCCTTATATCTTCCTCAAAACTGCCACCATACCTACCTATTATGGCATTTCCATAGTCATTCTGAGATATATTGCCATGAAACTTCCACCATTCCGTTATTATGACACACAACAACATTGTCATATTGCTTTGCATGATCATATAGCTGACATAGTTTTTGTGGCTCAGCCACCGTTCATCATTTTTATGCATGTTATGCTAGATCATTGCACATCTTGGTACACTGCCAGAGGCATTCATATAGAGTCATATTTTGTTCTGCCATCGAGTTGTAATTTTGGGTTGTAACTAAATAGAAGTTTGATGATCATCATCATTCATTATTAGGGCATTGTCTCATTGAGGAAATAAATAAACAAGAGGTCGGAAAGAGCCCATAAAAAGAGACCAAAAAGAGCCCACCAAAAAAATGAGAGAAAATGAGAGAAGGGGCAATGTTACTATCTTTTTCCACACTTGTGCTTCAAAGTAGCATCATGTTTTTCATATAGAGAGTCTCCTATGTAGTCACTTTCATATACTTATGGGAAATTTTCATTATAGAACTTGGCTTGTATATTCCGATGATGGGCTTCCTCAAATGCCCGAGGTCTTCTAGAGAAAGCGAGTTGGATGCACACACAATTAGTTTTCAGGTTGAGCTTTCATACACTTATAGCTCTTAGTGCATCTGTTGGATGGCAATCCCAGCTACTCGCATTGAAATCAATTGATGGGCATCTCCATAGCCTTTTGATTAGCCGTGTTGGTGTGAGACTTCCTCCCTTTTTGTCTTCCCCATATTAATCTCTACCATTGCATTCTATTCCACCCATAGTGCTATATCCATGGCTTGCACTCATGTATTGTGTGGGGGTTGAAAAAGCTGAAGCACGTTAAAAGTATGAACCAATTTCTTGGATGCATCGGGGTAGTGCATGATTTATTTGTGTTAACAAGATGGAGCATGACAAGGCACTATGATTTTGTAGGGATATCGTTCTTTAGCATTTTTATTTTGAAACACATGATTGTTTGTTAGTATGCTTGAGTATTGAAGTCGTGAAATCAAATTATAGACCATTGCTTTGAATCATTCGGATCTTAATATTCGTAATTAAAATAAAGATCACATGATAGAAATGTTAGGTAGCATTCCACATAAAAAAATCTGTTTTTATCATTTACCTTCTCGAGGATGAGCAGGAATTAACCTTGGGGATGCTTGATACGTCTCCAATGTATCTATATTTTTTATTGTTTCATGATATTATAGTATCAATCTTGGATGTTTTATATGCAAACATATATCATTTTTTGTAACTAACCTATGCTACCTCTTGAGCATGCGTTGGTTTTCCCTTGAAGAGGAAAGGGTGATGCAGCAAAGTACCATAAGTATTTCCCTCAGTTTTGAGAACCAAGGTATCAATCCAGTAGGAGATAACACGCAAGTCAACTAGTACCTGCACAAACAATCAAGAAACTCGCAACCAACGTGATAAAGGGGTTGTCAATCCCTTCACGGTCACTTGCAGAAGTGAGATCTGATAAAGATAGTAAGATAAATATTTTTGGTATTTTTGTTGTATAGATTGGAAAGTAAAGATTGCAAAATAGTAAACGAGATGCGATGTAAATAAAAGAGATGAATATAATAAGAAAGAGACCCGGGGGCCATAGGTTTCACTAGTGGCTTCTCTCATGATAGCATGTATTACGGTGGGTGAACAAATTACTACCGAGCAATTGATAGAAGAGCGCATAGTTATGAGAATATCTAGGCAATGATTATGAATATAGGCATCACATCCATGCTAAGTAGACCAAAATGATTCTGCATCTACTAATATAACTCCACACATCGACCGCTATCCAACATGCATCTAGAGTATTAAGTTCATAAGAATAGAGTAATGGTTTAGGCAACATGAAATGATGTAGAGGGATAACCTCAGGCAATATGATATAAACCCCATCTTTTTATCCTCGATGGCAACAATACAATACGTGCCTTGCTTCCCCTACTGTCACTGGAAAAGGACACCGCAAGATTGAACTCAAAGCTAAGCACTTCTCCCATTGCAAGAAAGATCAATCTAGTAGGCCAAACTAAACCGATAATTCGAAGAGACTTGCAAAGATATCAAATCATGCATATAAGAATTATAATAAGAACCAAATATTATTCATAGATAAACTTGATCAGAAATCCACAATTCATCGAATCTCGGCAAACACGCCGCAAAAAGTATTACATCGAATAGATCTCCAAGAACATCGAGGAGAACTTTGTATTGAGAACCAAAGAGAGAGAAGAAGCCATCTACCTAATAACTATGGACCCAAAGGTCTGTGGTAAACTACTCACACATCATCGGAGAGGCTATGGTGTTGATGTTGAAGCCCTCCGTGATCGAATCCCCCTCCGGCAGATCGCCGAAAAAAGCCCCAGATGGGATCCCACGGGTACAGAAGGTTGCGGCGGTGGAAAAGTGGTTTCTTGGCTCCCCCTGATTTTTTAGGGTATAAGAGTATATATAGGTGAAAGAAGTACGTCGGTGGAGCTCCGTGGGGCCCACGAGGGTGGGGGCGTGCCTACCCCCTTGGGTGCACCCTCCTACCTTGTGGCCGCCTCGCGGACTTCCATACTTTCACTTCAATTCTCCTGGTTTGTGTTTGTTCCAAGAAAGATCCTCGCGAAGGTTTCGTTCTGTTTGGATTCCGTTTGATATTCCTTTTCTACGAAACACTGAAATAGGCAAAAAAACAGAAACTGGCACTGGGCCTCCGGTTAATAGGTTAGTCCCAAAAATAATATAAAAGACCATATTAAAGCCCATTAAACATCCAAAATAGATAATATAATAGCATGGAACAAACAAAAATTATATATACGTTGGAGGCGTATGAAGCATCCCCAAGCTTAATTCCTGCTCATCCTCGAGTAGGTAAATGATAGAAATATAATTTTTGATGTGGAATGCTACCTAACATAATTTCAATGTAATTTTCTTTATTGTGGCATGAATGTTCAGATCCGAAAGATTCAAGACAAAAGTTTAATATTGACATAAAAATAATAATACATCAAGCATACTAACCAAGCAATTACATCTTCTCAAAATAACATAGCCAAAGAAATCTCATCCCTACAAAATCATATAGTTTGGCCATGCTTCATTTTCGTCATAGAAAATGCTCCCATCATGCACAAGCCCGATGACAAGCCAAGCAATTGTTTCATACTTTAGCATTCTCATACTTTTTCAACTTTCACGCATTATATGAGCGTGAGCCATGGACATAGCACTATAGGTGGAATAGAACGGTGGTTGTGGAGAACACAAAAAGGAGGAAGATAGTCTCACATCAACTAGGCATATCAACAAGCTATGGAGATGCCCATCAATAGATATCAATGTGAGTGAGTAGGGATTGCCATGCAACGGATGCACTAGAGCTATAAGTGTATGAAAGCTCAACAAAAGTAACTAAGTGGGTGTGCATCCAACTTGCTTGCTCACGAAGACCTAGGGCAATTTTAGGAAGCCCATCATTGGAATATACAAGCCAAGTTCTATAATGAAAAATTCCCACTAGTATATGGAAGTGACAACATAAGATACTCTCTATCATGAAGATCATGGTGCTACTTTGAAGCACAAGTGTGGAAAAGGATGGTAACATTGTCCCTTCTCTCTTTTTCTCTCATTTTTTGTTTGGGCCTTCTCTTTTTTATGGCCTCTTTTTTTTGTCTAGAATCTCAACCTGACTTGTGGGGGAATCATAGTCTCCATTATCCTTTTCCTCACATGGGACAATGCTCTAATAATGAAGATCATAACACTTTTATTTACTTACAACTCAAGAATTACAACTTGATACTTAGAACAAAATATGACTCTATGTAGATGCCTCCGGTGGTGTACCGGGATGTGCAATGAATCAAGAGTGACATGTATAAAAAATTATGAATGGTGGCCATGCCAAAAATACGATGTCAACTACATGATCATGCAAAGCAATATGACTATGATGAAGCGTGTCATAATAAACAGAACAGTGGAAAGTTGCATGGCAATATATCTCGGAATGGCTATGGAAATGCCATAATAGATAGGTATGGTGGCTGTTTTGAGGAAGGTAAATGATGGGTTTGTGGTACCCGTGAAAGTTGTGCGGCACAAGAGAGGGTAGCAATGGTGAAATGGTGAGAGTGTGTATAATCCATGGACTCAACATTAGTCATAAAGAACTAACATACTTATTGCAAAAATCTACAAGTCATCAAAACCAAGCACTATGCACATGCTCCTAGGGGGATAGATTGGTAGGAAAAGACCATCGCTCGTCCCCGACCATCACTCATAAGGAAGACAATCAAAGAAACACCTCATGCTTAAAACTTGTCACACAACGGTTACCATACGTGCATGCTGCGGGACTTGCAAACCTCAACACACGTATTTCTCAATTTCACAATTACTCAACTAGCACGACTCTATCTCAAAACAATTATCAAGTATCCAACTTCTCATAATGCACTCTATATGAAAGTTTTTATTATACCCATCTTTAATGCCCATCATATTAGGGCTAATTTTATAGCCAAAGCAAATTAACATGCTGTTCTAAAAGACTCTCAAAATAATATATGTGAAGCATGAGAGATCAATAATTTCTATAAAGTAAAACCACCACCGTGCTCTAAAAAGATATAAGTGAAGCACTAGAGCAAAATTATTTAGCTCAAAAGATATAAGTGAAGCACATGGAGTATTCTAATAAATTCTGATTCATGTGTGTCTCTCCCAAAAGGTGTGTACAGCAAGGATGATTGTGTTAAACTAAAAAGCAAAGAATAAAATCATACAAGACGCTCCAAGCAAAACACATATCATGTGGTGAATAAAAAATATAGCCTCAAGTAAAGTTACCGATAGACGAAGACGAAAGAGGGGATGCCTTCCGGGGCATCCCCAAGCTTAGGATTTTGGTTGTCCTTAAATTTTACCTTGGGGTGCCTTGGGCATCCCCAAGCTTAGGATCTTGCCACTCCTTGTTCCAAAATCCATCAAATCTTTAACCAAAAACTTGAAAACTTCACAACACAAAACTCAACAGAAAATCTCATGAGCTCCATTAGTATAAGAAAGCAAACCACCACTTTAATGTACTATAATTAACTCATTATTTATTTATATTGGTGTTAAACCTAATGTATTCCAACTTCTCTATGGTTCATACCCCCCGATACTAGCCATAGATTCATCAAAATAAGCAAACAACACACGAAAAACATAATCTGTCAAAACAGAACAGTCTGTAGCAATCTGGAGGTTTCAAATACTTCTGTAACTCCAAAAATTATGAAAAAATGACGACCTAAATAATTTGTATATTGCTCTACTGCAGTTGGAATTGGTATTTTATAGCTCTCTGGTAAAAAATGAAAATTATTTTTGTGAGCGCATACTTTCTGTTTTTATCAGCAAGATCAAACAACAATCACCCAAGAAGATCCTAAAGGCTTTACTTGGCACAAACACTAATTGAAACATAAAAAGCACAATCATAACAAAGGCTAGATAAATTATTTATTACTAAACAGGGACAAAAAGTAAAGAAGAACAATAAAATTGGGTTGCCTCCCAACAAGCGCTATCGTTTAATGCCCCTAGCTAGGCATCTATAATTTTAATGATGCTCACATGAAAGATAGCAATTGAAACACAAAGGGAGCATCATGAAGCATATGAAAATCACATCTAAGTCTAACATACTTCCTATGCATAGGTATTATATAATCAAACAAATTATCAAGACAAGCAAAAACTAGCATATGCAAGGGAGGAGAAAAGAAACAATAGCAATCTCAACATAACAAGAGGTAATTTAGTAACATGAAAATTTCTACAACCATATTTTCCTCTCTCATAATAATTACATGTAGGATCATAAGCATGAGGAGAATTTAACACGGGTTGCAACAAGGAAATACAATCTATCAAAGAGCAATTATCATAATTAAATTCCTTGAAATCCAAAATAGTGAGTTCATTGCAATGTAAAGTTTTGACCTCTTCAATCCCACTTTTATTAATTTTAGCATCAAGATCTGAAAACTCCGAATCATTGGGACGCCTTTTAACTAAAGTTGACTCATCTCCAGTCCCATCTTTATCAAGATTCATATTGGAAAACAAAGATTTAATATGAGACACTTCAATCACTTTTAGATTTTCATCATTATTATCATGAAAACTAGAAGAACACGCTTTCACAAAGCAATCTTTTTTAGCATGATCCTAGCGGTTCTTTACTTGCACTCATCAATGGAAATTCTTATGGATTTGAGAGACTCATTGATGTCATGCTTAGGTGGAATAGATCTAAGTTTCAAAGAATCAACATCAAGAGAAATTCTATCCACGTTCCTAGCCAACTCATCAATCTTAAGCAATTTTTCTTCAACCAAAGCATTGCATTTCTCTTGCGAACTCATAAATTCTTTAACACTATTCTCAAAATCAGAGGGCATATTATTAAAATTTCCATAAGAGT
Organism: Triticum urartu; assembly: GCF_003073215.2. Classification (NCBI taxonomy): domain Eukaryota; kingdom Viridiplantae; phylum Streptophyta; class Magnoliopsida; order Poales; family Poaceae; genus Triticum; species Triticum urartu. The sequence goes on along the minus strand of NC_053026.1, from coordinate 42,307,167 downwards.
TGTTGTAGGAATTACCATAATTATTAGAGGATTAGTGATAGAGGCAAAGGTGTCCCGATCTTTCGATGAGATGATAACTATCGATTTGGTGGAGACGACTTTGACGATCCGACTACAAACGTGCACGACGTTGCGCCTTAGCAATCGCTAAACCAATCTCCTAAGGTTACTGACGATGCCGGAAGCACGGTCAGCCTGACCACGAAGGTCTATTCCTGCAAGCAATCGAAGAACGAGCAAGAATATGATAAAGCAATCTGAATATTGCAAATATATATGAGGTATTGATAATGGTGGGGATCCGTAAGCGGTCTTGGTCTGGTCGTTGGACACAAACGAAGTACACGAAGTGCAATGGCTAACTTTTAACTAAAACAAATCCCAAGGAAAAAAGCTACTAGATGATCTTACTTAATAGGAGCAAGGGTGGCGGCCAAGGAGGTGGGAGGACGTCCCAAGGCAGCCTAAAACTAACCCTAGGTCGTACAAGGCTCATGGGCCCAAGTGGAGGTGATGCAACACCTTTGGGCTTGTAGTTTGACTCGGATTCTGCTGCAACGTCAGATTGTTTCGTCCGTAACTCAACGCTCCGGATGAATTTGAAGGTGAATCCAATTGGGTTGGAAAGAGCACGAAATCTAGTTTCCAACAAAAAAAGAATCACCCAATTCGGAGTCCGTATGAAAAAGTTGTTGGCGTTTTGAGTCAGGTATGTCTGTGCAGTCCGAATCTGAATCCAGAACGTGAGAGACTTGGACTCTATCTTCTCTTGGCCCAAAAGTGACGTGAGAGGACTTTTTGAACACAACCTAAACTTCTCCTTTTCCCTTGTCTTCATATGTGGATTGTACAAATGTCCCATACACCTGCAATTAGACAAAACACAAAAGTGTGTGAAGTATTTTTGTTCTGGATACAATAAATAGAATATTGAATACGTTTGCATTATAAATCAACCTGACAAATATGCCATGTATGCAATATTTTTGGTCATATCCAAGGTAGTCATGTCCTCATCATCCTCCCCTTCTTGAAAACAAAGCCGTCCTCGGCGTTGCTTAATCTAAAATGTGGCTAACAAAAGAGACAAGGTGTACATGTTGTATATGTATATGTCATCCAGTTTAACTTCCCTTGATTTTTGCACGTATGACACATGTATACATGAGTAACTTTCATAGTTCATAAAATCTAAAGCCAAAAAATTATCACAAGAGGTAGAAGGCATGAAAATATTGCAACTCAGTTTGCACATATAAGTGAAGCTCTTATACATTTCAAAAGATTGGCAATGTTCATCATTAAACTATCCTAACTTTGATGAATAAACCTTACTTGCATCAAATTTACATGCTACAACATGCTTAAATGAGCAAACATGCAATAATTCATTGGACACAGAATCATCATCAAGATTAGAGGTCATATCAAAATGATTAAACATTGGTTCTTTTGCATCAACAGTTAATTCAATGGGTGCACTCAAAATTGTTGATATTTCAGTTGTTTGATCACATGACGCATTCATGACAGTAACAAGAGTCTCTAAAATAGGTGGTGTGCTCAAATCAACAGGTAACTCAACACATGATGCATTCAAGTTAACTAGGCATGCTTCATTCTCATGTGAAGTTATATCATCAATACCTTTACTGTTACCTCGCAGAGATGTAGCTGATGTAGGTACGGACGTTGACAATGTACCATACTCTTGAGATGATATTGCGCTCACAATCCGAGGTGGGGCTGCTCTAGTAGGTGCAATAGTGGAGTAACCAACCGGCGATGGTGAGCATGAACTGGAATAGTAGTTGTTGTAGTCACCCAATGCATCCTCCTGTATCTGTCTCTCAAAGGTACAAGCACGGACATACATACCAGTAATGCAACGAGGAATATACCGAAATCTTGCCTGAATATCATGGTTCAAACCACCAAAAAATCTATTCATTGTATCATCCTCAGATTCTTCTATGTCACAATGATGCATATAAGATTTGAACTCTTGGTAGTAAGCATGAACAGTGTTACTGCCTTGTTTTAATTGCTCCAATTTGCAACGCAATTCACGACGATAGTAAGGAGGAAAAAATTGTTGTCTCATTACAGCTTTCAAAACTTTCCAAGTTGTGGGTTGGTTATCAATGTTTTTCTTACAATGTACACTCCACCAAATAGAAGCAAAACCAGTAAATGCTCTAATGGTAGCTCGTACTCTCTCAAGTTCAGAAAAATCATGGTGACTAAAAACTTGTTCTACTTCAAGCTCCCAAGCTAGATAAATAGAAGGATTAAATCTACCCTCAAATGATGGTAAAGAGATAACCTGACCATATGCTTGTGTGTGTTGTCCCAACTCTCGTGATGGTGAAGATGTGTCCGTCGTCCAAGAACTTCTATCTCTGGAACCTGTCATGATTAGTAGAAACAAGAACCAAAATTCGAGAATAATGTTCCTATGAACTACTAGGATGTGGTTGTAAAGTGCTCACAGTAAAGCAAATATCAATATCTTACAAGTTCTTACCATGCAGCAGGTGGTGAGAGGCAACTAGCGGTGTCAAATAACTCCGAAGATTGTGTAAAGCGAATTGCCAGGGGAACATGCATATACACGATGTAGAAATATGTGGAGCTGGGATTGGCTATATATGGTAGCAAAAGATAGCAATAATCAATCCAGAGATGCAATGTTGAATAAACGCTCAACGACGGTACTGTGCTGGTCCTAGGCTAGACCGAACTAGAGACGCGAACCTAGAACACTAATGAGGTCACGTGTAGCACAACTAGCATCAATGAAGCATACTAAGTAGCTCTGGACAGCAAGATATAAGTGAAGATCACAACGGCAGTAAAGATAATGATGTGAAACAACAGCCAAGCTGTTTTACTGAACAGTGCACAAAACAGATTCCAATCCGAATTCAACTACGAGATTGAGTCTAAAAAGATCCGAATTTTTTCTCTTTTTTTCCTCACACTTTTTTTTCTTTCTCTCCTTTTTTTCTCTGACTTTTTTTTTTTTTTTTCTCTCGTTTTTTTTCTCTCTTTTTTCCCTCTTTCCAAAACAAACTAGATAAGATGCAGATTGGATCAAGTGAAGATGTGAACGATCTCAACTATTATTATGACAATGAATGGTGGGTAGCACGTGGTGGAAATTGATGGATGGGTGGTGGACAGCGGAAGAGATAATGATGCAGCGGTGGCGTGACTAATGTGAACAGAACTCGAAACTCTAAACGAACTAGACACTAAGACCAGCAACTCGACACGACGATGCAACCGATAATTCAACTATGCAAGCAATGAAAAGAAAATTGCAAAGGCTCAGACTGGCTTGGACCAAGGATGAATAGATCTAACTCTTTTTTGTGGCTTTTTCTTGGACAATAGGTAAGAAAATAAATCTAATCTAGGAAAACTGGAAATTCTCACCGAGCAACCTGAAAACTGATACCACTTGATAGAGGCGAGGGTGTCCCGATCTTTCGATGAGATGATAACTATCGATTTGGTGGAGACGACTTTGACGATCCGACTACAAACGTGCACGACGTTGCGCCTTAGCAATCGCTAAACCAATCTCCTGAGGTTACTGACGATGCCGGAAGCACGGTCAGCCTGACCACGAAGGTCTATTCCTGCAAGCAATCGAAGAACGAGCAAGAATATGATAAAGCAATCTGAATATTGCAAATATATATGAGGTATTGATAATGGTGGGGATCCGTAAGCGGTCTTGGTCTGGTCGTTGGACACAAACGAAGTACACGAAGTTGCAATGGCTAACTTTTAACTAAACAAATCCCAAGGAAAAAGCTACTAGATGGATCTACTTATATAGGAGCAAGGGGTGGCGGCCAAGGAGGTGGGAGGACGTCCCAAGGCAGCCTAAAACTAACCCTAGGTCGTACAAGGCTCAATGGGCCCAAGTGGAGGTGATGCAACACCTTTGGGCTTGTAGTTTGACTCGGATTCTGCTGCAACGTCAGATTGTTTCGTCCGTAACTCAACGCTCCGGATGAATTTGAAGGTGAATCCAATTGGGTTGGAAAGAGCACGAAATCTAGTTTCCAACAAAAAAAGAATCACCCAATTCGGAGTCCGTATGAAAAAGTTGTTGGCGTTTTGAGTCAGGTATGTCTGTGCAGTCCGAATCTGAATCCAGAACGTGAGAGACTTGGACTCTATCTTCTCTTGGCCCAAAAGTGACGTGAGAGGACTTTTTGAACACAACCTAAACTTCTCCTTTTCCCTTGTCTTCATATGTGGATTGTACAAATGTCCCATACACCTGCAATTAGACAAAACACAAAAGTGTGTGAAGTATTTTTGTTCTGGATAACATAAATAGATTATTGAATAGTTTGCATTAGAAATCACCTGACAAATATGCATGTGTGCAATATTTTTGGTCGTATCCAAGGTAGTCATGTCCTCATCATCAGGAAACGGCCTAGAATTAAAGTTTCCTCTATACGCGTTGTTACCAAAATTGTTCCTACCAACAAAATTCACATCCATAGATTCATTATTATTCTCAATCAAAGTGGACAAAGGCATATCATTAGTGTTGGGGATATGACTACCAGATATGACCCTCCCAGGAGGAGCCGGGTCAACCACAATGGCGGTTTACCTAAATGAAACCCAAGAGTATACAAGATGGCGGTTCACAATTAGGCTTATAATAGGCCCAAACCCAGAGGCGGCTTAAGGCCTGTAAGTATAAACCGCCTTGTATGAATAGACTTGTAATGTAAGGCATGTAAGATACGTCACAGAGCCGGACACGTTGTATGAGCCGGCCGAGACTCTGTAGGCCACAGGGCGTCAACCCGTGTATATAAGGGGACGACCCGGCGGCGGCTTAGGGCACGAAACAACAGATCAAGAGCCAGGTTAAGCGTATTCGCTCCTTGGTCATCGAAACATAGTAATATCACCTCAACTGGACTAGGCCTTTACCTTCACCGCAAGGGGCCGAACTAGTATAAACTTCTCGTCTCCTTTGTCCCGTTTAACCCCTTTAAGCTTCCTAGTTGCGATGGCTCCATGATTAAGTCCTTTCACTAGGACATCTGCCGTGACAATTCCACGATAGTTGGCGCCCACCATGGGGCCTGCGCACGGTGGATTTGAGTTCTTGAAGGGCAACTTCGAAGGGCTTAAGGGATATGTTGTGGGCCGGATGACCAAGAGTCGTGGCGGCAAGCTCTACATCAATGACGCTGGCTGCGGCCCCGACGCCGGCTCAATTGAGTATGGGTACCAGGTCCCCTTCGGTGGAATCCATGTCTTCATTGGCCAGATCGGCGAGCCGGACCCTGAGCCGGACATCTGCACCGACATCATCGAGATGGCTCAGCATGCGAGACCCGCCCGGACTCAGCTCGCCATGAACCTTGCCTTCGTGGGATGCATCCATGGAGTAGAGTTCTTTGAAGGATCAGTGTCTGCCATGAGGCGACCATCTGCTCTGATGGTGGATCGTCCACAGGTGAGACAGATTCATTGTATCAATTGCAAGACAGTGGGCTTGGGGGCGGTTCCGATGGCAGCAGTATTCCGGACCCCTTTGAGCTGCCGAGTAGGGCACGGATCTTCATGACTGGCACGCAGCCCGTTCAAAACTCTACAGCTGCGGCAGCGATAACCTCTGGGTCAGCAGCGGCTGGGGCAGGAGGCCCTGCGCGCCCACCGGCTCAGGTACTGATGGATCTCATGGATAGGATGATAGCCCTGTTAACTGTCGTGGTTAACCCGGCGGATCAAGCTCAACATGATTCAGAAGTGGTACGGTTACGTGAGGAGGTGGCACAAGCCAAGGAAAGCCTAGCAGCAGAGGATGTCAGGATGGCCGCAGAGCGGGCGACTTTAGATGCTCGAGCTCAGCAGATTCAACCAGAAGCTTTCCAGCTTACGATGGATCGAAACGCATCAAATGAAGTCATGAGGAGAATACACCAGAAGGCTCAATCCCGTCTGCCTTTGATTTATGATCCTAGAAACCTCTTCCGCACACCCGGGGCGGGCCCCAGTAACCCGCCGGAGGAAAACCGGGTTGCAACGCCCGGGGCTAGGGCGCCAGTTCAGCCACGGGTGATGGAACCCCCTCGTGTGAATACTGCTACACCTCATTATGTACCAACACCACCAGGTCATTATTCTAACCCTTTGGAGAACATGATCGCTACGGCGGCGCGATTGGCGGCTCTCCCAGCGGAGGGTGACTCTCCGACGGCGATTGAAACCAGAAGGGTCAGAGAACTTCTTCAGACGGCTCTGGCACAGCAGGAGGCTTATTCTTATAGTCGATACAGGATTCATTCGACCCCTCGCCCAAGTTAGAGCCCGAGTTATAGTAGGCACATAGATTTAGCAGCCGTTTCAAGCAATGCCCGGCGACGTGACCAGCCGCGCGGGCATGACCCGACGCGTGATGGAGATCTTAACTTGGTTGACCAGGACAGGATCCGCTGAGAGGTTGAGCAAGCGGCTCAACAGGCGGCTCAGCGGGCGGTTCACCAGTCTTTTCCGGTTCATTCGACGACCTCTATTGAGGCAGGCGCGGCCACAAGGACAGGAGGTGTCCCTTGCTTGGTGCCGGCTCTGTGTAATGAGTGTTTGCCAAAAGATTTCAAGGGGCCTCGAAAGGTGCCTAATTACACGGCCGATTTACATCTAAGGGCATGGATTGAAAGCTATGAGATGGCCATGGAGCTACTGGAGGTCAATGATGCGGCAATGGCCAAGTACTTTACCATGATGTTAGATGGAACGGCTCACACTTGGTTGAAGGGGCTGCCACCCAATTCCATCGGCTCATGGGCAGAATTAAAAGCCCGGTTTATTCAGAATTTTAAAGACACTTGCAAGCATCCCATGTCAATTGTGGATTTGACTAATTGTAAACAAGAGGAAGGAGAGTCCACGACCCATTGGGTGCGCCGGGTCAAAGCCATAATACATTCATCTGATAAGATGGATGCCGGCTCTGCAGTCTTAATGTTGGACAAAAATTGTCGTTTTACACCTCTGAAACAGAAGCTGGGGCGGCTCAAACGCGATTGTAATGACATGGGCCAGCTGATGGCGGCTCTAGTCAAGTATGCCGACTCTGATAGTACCAAGGATCCCGAGTGTGACGAGGAGAAGACAGGGAAGGGGAAGAAGAACGACAAGGATCATTAGCATAACCCGGCAAATCAGGGAGGCAATAATAAACGTAAGGCTGACGGTAGCTTGGAGTTTGTGGCTAACACCAATACACAGGGCAATAATCAGCGACGTAAGGGGAGGCCACCTCCTTGGTCCGGCGGGTCAAGTCCCACTCTTGAGCAGCTGTTAAATGAGCCTTGTCCAAGGCACGGTACTCAGCAGAAACCGGCCACTCACCTATGGAAGGACTGTACGATCATGAAGGCTTTCAAGAACTCTAACATGTTCAATAGCAATCATGGGTCGGGCGGTGGCTCAGGTGGCGGCAGTTTTCATGGTCTGGGCGGCAGTTCAAATTCCAATTTTCAAGGCTCTCAAGGAAATCAAGGTGGGTACAGTCAGCAATCTGGCCAAGGAGGTCAGCAGCAGCAACATCAATCAAGATACCAAAGCAATCCAAAGCAGTTGAATAGTGGACATTATCATGTGTTCACCACCAGCTTGTGTAGACGAGACCAGAAGCTTCATAAGAGGGCTGTGAACGCTGTTGAGCCAGCAGTCCCTCGTTATTTGAGATGGTCTGAGCAGCCTATTCTATGGAGCAGGGAGGATCACCCTCCCCGGGTTGACAATCCGGGTCACCTGGCTTTGGTGGTGGCACCTCAGGTTGGTGGATATAAATTCACTAAAGTACTCATGGACGGAGGCAATAGCATCAACATCCTCTATTATGAGACTTTCTATCGCATGGGATCGACTGACAAAAGTCTTAAGACGTCCAACTCTGTTTTTCATGGAGTGGTGCCTTGTAAGTTGGCATACCCAGTGGGTAAGATTGAGCTGGAGGTAGCCTTTGGAGATGAGCATGATTCCAGGCCTAAGAAACTAACCTTTGAGGTGGTCAAAATCAAGAGCCCGTATCACGCCCTGTTTGGACGACCGGCTTATGCCAAGTTCATCGCACGACCATGTTATGTTTATTTACAGCTCAAAATGCCGGGTCATAAGGGCACTATCACAGTTCATGGGAGTCGGAAGATAGCCTTGGAATGTGAGAAGGCGATGCTGCTTATGCTGAATCTGTTTGTGCAACAGAGGAGTTAAAGTTCTATAAGGATAATGTTGACCCGGCGGACATAAAGTCTTTGAAAAAGCCTACTACAGAGCATGAGCCATTGCTGAAGTTTAAGTTGGCTGATGACACTAAGCTTGTTGATTTTGTTCCAGGTGACTCATCTAAGCAGTTTAGTATCAGTGCTAATCTGGATCCCAAATAGGAAAACGCGCTCATCGAGTTCATCCGTGAGAACCGGGACATCTTTGCGTGGAAACCTTCTGACATGCCAGCTGTACCGAGAGAACTCGCTGAGCACACCCTCAATATTGATCCAAAATTTAAGCCGGTCAAGCAGTTTTTTCGACGGTTCAATGAGGAGAGGCGCAAGGCCATTGGTGAAGAAGTGGCCCGGCTCTTGGCGGCTGATACGTCTCCAACGTATCTATAATTTTTGATTGCTGCATGCTATATTATCTACTGTTTTGGACTATATTGGGCTTTATTTTCCACTTTTATATTATTTTTGGGACTAACCTATTAACCGGAGGCCCAGCCCAGAATTGCTATTTTTTTGCCTATTTCAGTGTTTCAGAGAAACATAATATCAAACGGAGTCCAAACGGAATGAAACCTTCGGAAACGTGATTTTCTCATCACATAAGATCCAGGAGACTTGGACCCTCCGTCAAGAAAGCCACGATGCGGCCACGAGGGTGGAGGGCGCCCCCCTAGGGCGCGCCCCCTACCTCGTGGGCCCCTCGAAGCTCCACCGACGTACTTCTTCCTCCTATATATACCTACGTTACCCCAAACAACCGGGGACGGAGCCAAAAACCTAATTCCACCGCCGCAACTTTCTGTATCCATGAGATCCCATCTTGGGGCCTGTTCCGGAGCTCCGCCGGAGGGGGCATCGATCACGGAGGGCTTCTACATCATCAACCAAGCCCCTCCGATGAAGTGTGAGTAGTTTAGTTCAGACCTACGGGTCCATAGTTAGTAGCTAGATGGCTTCTTCTCTCTTTTTGGATCTCAATACAATGTTCTCCCCCTCTCTCGTGGAGATCTATTCGATGTAATCTTATTTTTGCGGTGTGTTTGTTGAGACCGATGAATTGTGGGTTTATGATCAAGTCTATCTATGAATAATATTTGAATCTTCTCTAAATTCTTTTATGTACGACTGGTTATCTTTGCAAGTCTCTTCGAATTATCAGTTTGGTTTGGCCTACTAGATTGGTTTTTCTTGCCATGGGAGAAGTGCTTAGCTTTGGGTTCGATCTTGCGGTGTCCTTTCCCAGTGACAGAAGGGGCAGCACGGCATGTATTGTATCGTTGCCATCGAGGATAACAAGATGGGGTTTTTATCATATTGCATGAAACTATCCCTCTACATCATGTCATCTTGCTTAAGGCGTTACTCTATTTTTAACTTAATACTCTAGATGCATGCTGGATAGCGGTCGATGAGTGGAGTAATAGTAGTAGATGCAGGCAGGAGTCGGTCTACTTGTCTCGGACGTGATGCCTATATACATGATCATACCTAGATATTCTCATAACTATGCTCAATTATGTCAATTGCTGAACAGTAATTTGTTCACCCACCGTAGAATACTTATGCTCTTGAGCTAAGCCACTAGTGAAACCTATGGCCCCCGGGTCTCTTTCTCATCATATCAATCTCCATCATTTTATTATTGGTATGCTTTTACTTTGCTTTTACTTTTTACTTTGCATCTCTATACCAAAAATACCAAAAATATTATTTATCATCTCTATCAGATCTCACTTTCGTAAGTGACCGTGAAGGGATTAACAACCCCTAAGCGCGTTGGTTGCGTTGAGCTATTGTTTTTGTGTAGGTACGAGGGACTCGCGCGTAGCCTCCTACTGGATTGATACCTTGGTTCTCAAAAACCGAGGGAAATACTTATGCTACTTTGCTGCAACATCCTCTCCTCTTCGGGGAAATCCAACGCAGTGCTCAAGAGGTTGCAAGAAGAATTTCTGGCGCCGTTGTCGGGAGTCTGCGCAAAAGTCAACATACCAAGTACCCATCACAATCCCTATCTTCCGCATTACACTATTGGCCATTTGCCATTTGCCTCTCGTTTTCCTCTCCCCCACTTCACCCTTGTCGTTTTATTCACCCTCTCTCTCTATCCTCCCTCTCTTTCTCTATTTGCCTCTTTTGTCCGTTTGCTTTTTGTTTGCTCATGTGTTGGATTGCTTGTTTGTCACGATGGCTCAAGATAATACTAAATTGTGTGACTTCACCAATACCAACAACAATGATTTTATTAGCACTCTGATTGCTCCTCTTACCGATGCTGAGTCTTGTGAAATTAATGCTGCTTTGCTGAATCTTGTCATGTAAGATCCATTCTCCGGCCTTCCTAGTGAAGATGCCGCTACCCATCTTAATAGCTTCGTTGATTTGTGTGGCATGCAAAATAAGAAAGATGTCGATAATGATATTGTTAAATTGAAGCTATTTCCTTTTTCGCTTAGAGATCGTGCTAAAGCTTGGTTTTCATCTTTGCCTAAAAATAGTATTGATTCATGGAACAAGTGCAAAGATGCTTTTATCTCGAAGTATTTTCCTCCCACTAAGATCATCTCTCTTAGAAGCGATATTATGAATTTTAAACAACTTGATCATGAACATGTTGCACAAGCTTGGGAGAGAATGAAATTAATGATACGTAATTGCCCTACTCATGGTTTGAATTTGTGGATGATTATACAAAATTTTTATGCCGGATTGAATTTTGCTTCTAGAAATCTTTTAGATTCGGCCGCGGGAGGCACTTTTATGGAAATCACTTTAGGAGATGCTACTAAACTCCTAGATAATATTATGGTTAATTATTCTTAATGGCATACTGAAAGATCTACTAATAAAAAGGTGCATGCGATAGAAGAAATTAATGTTTTGAGTGGAAAGATGGATGAACTTATGAAATTATTTGCTCATAAGAGTGTTTCTTCTGATCCTAATGATGTGCCCTTATCTACTTTGATTGAGAATAATAATGAATCTATGGATGTGAATTTTGTTGGTAGGAACAATTTTGGTAACAACGCGTATAGAGGAAATTTCAATCCTAGGCCTTATCCTAGTAATCCCTCTAATAATTATGGTAATTCCTACAACAATTCTTATGCAAATTATAATAATATGCCCTCTGATTTTGAATCTAATATTAAAGAATTTATTTCGTCGCAAAAGAATTTTAATGCTATGATTGAAGAAAAATTGCTTAAGATTGATGATTTGGCTAGGAACGTTTGATAGAATTTCTCTTGATGTTGATTCTTTGAAACTTAGATCTATTCCACCTAAGCATGATATCAATGAGTCTCTCAAAGCCATGAGAATTTCCATTGATGAGTGCAAGGAAAGAACCGCTAGAACGCGTGCTATGAAAGATGCCTTTATTAAAGCGTGTTCTTCTAGTCCCTATGAAAATAATGATGAAGATCTAAAAGTTATTGATGTGTCCCCTATTAAATCTTTGTTTTGCAATATGAATCTTGATAATGAGGGGACTGAATATGATCCACCTTTACCTAGTAGGCATTCTAAGAATTCTGAATCTTTTGATCTTGATGCTAAATTTGATAAAAGTGGGATTGAAGAAATTAAAACCCTAGATGTTGCTAAACCCACTATATTGGATTTCAAGGAATTTAATTATGAAAATTGCTCTTTAATTGATTGTATTTCCTTGTTGCAATCCGTGCTAAAATCTCCTCACGCTTATAGTCAAAATAAAGCGTTTACTAAACATATCGTTGATGCCTTGATGCAATCTTATGAAGAAAAACTTGAATTGGAAGTTTCTATCCCTAGAAAACGTGATGATGAGTGGGAACCTACTATTAAAATTGAAATTAAAAATTATGAGTTTTATGCTTTGTGTGATTTGGGTGCTAGTGTCTCTACTATTCCCAAAACTTTGTGTGATTTGCTAGATTTCCGTGATTTTGATGATTGCTCTCTAAACTTGCATCTTGCAAATTCCACTATTAAGAAACCTATGGGAAGAATTAATGATGTTCTTATTGTTGCAAATAGGAATTATGTTCCTGTAGATTTTATCATTCTTGATATAGATTGCAATCCTTCTTGCCCTATTATTCTTGGTAGACCTTTCCTTAGAACGGTTGGTGCAATTATTAATATGAAGGAAGGGAATATTAGATTTCAGTTTCCATTAAAAAAGGGCATGGAACACTTTCCTAGAAAGAAAATAAAATTACCATATGAATCTATCATGAGAGCCACTTATGGATTGCCTACCAAAGATGGCAATACCTAGATCTATTCTTCCTTGTTATGCCTAGCTAGGGGCGTTAAACGATAGCGCTTGTTGGGAGGCAACCCAATTTTATTTTTATTCCTTGCTTTTTGATCCTGTTTAGTAATAAATAAATTATTTAGCCTCTGTTTTTGTTGTGTTTTTTGTGTTTAATTAGATTTTTTGCCAAGTAGAACCGTTGGGAAGACTTGGGGAAAGTCTTGTTGAACTTGCTGTAAAAAACAGAAACTTTAGCGCTCATGATAACTTCTGTCATTTTTATTTGGAGAGTGATATTTAGTTAATTCTTTTTTAAGATGATTAATAGAATAATTCCTCACGTCCAGCAATTTATTTTAGAATTTTTGGGGTTCCAGATCTTGCGCTAGCTACAGATTACTACAGACTGTTCTGTTTTTGATAGATTCTGTTTTTCGTGTGCTGTTTGCTTATTTTGATGAATCTATGGCTAGCAAAATAGTTTATAATCCATAGAGAAGTTGGAATACAGTGGGTTTAACACCAATATAAATAAATAATGAGTTCATTACAGTACCTTGAAGTGTTCTTTTGTTTTCTTTCGCTAACGGAGCTCACGAGATTTTCTACTTTAAGTTTTGTGTTGTGAAGTTTTCAAGTTTTGGGTAAAGATTTGATGGATTATGGAACAAGGAGTGGCAAGAGCCTAATCTTGGGGATGCCAATGTCACCCCCAAGATAATATAAGGACACCTAATAGCCAAAGCTTGCGGATGCCCCGGAAGGCATCCCCTCTTTCGTCTACTTCTATCGGTAACTTTGCTTGGAGCTATATTTCATTTCACCACATGACATGTGTTTTGCTTGGAGCGTCTTTTATGATTTGAGTCTTTGCTTGTTAGTTTACCACAATCATCCTTGCTGTACACACCTTTTTAGAGAGCCATACATGATTTGGAATTTGATAGAATACTCTATGTGCTTCACTTATATCTTTTGAGCTTTATAGTTTTGCTCTAGTGCTTCACTTATATCTTTTAGAGCATGGTGGTGGATTTGTTTATAGAAACTATTGATCTCTCATGCTTCACTTAGATTATTTTGAGAGTATTAATAGCATGATAATTTGCTTAAAATCCTAATATGCTTGGTATGCAAGATTAATAATAAAACTTTCGTATGAGTGTGTTGAATACTAAGAAAAGTTTGATGCTTGATGATTGTTTTGAGATATGGAGGTAATAATATCAAAGTCATGCTAGTTGAGTAGTTGTGAAATTGAGAAATACTTGTGTTGAGGTTTGCATGTCCCGTAGCATGCACGTATGGTAATTGTTATGCAACAAATTTTAAACATGAGGTGTTATTTGAGTGTCTTCCTTATGAGTGGCGGTCGGGGACGAGCGATGGTATTTTCCTACCAATCTATCCCCCTAGGAGCATGCGCATAGTGCCGAGGTTTTTGACGACCTGTAGATTTTTGCAATAAGTATGTGAGTTCTTTATGACTAATGTCGAGTCCATGGATTATACGCACTCTCACCCTTCCATCCTTGCTAGCCTCTTCGGTGCCGTGCATTGCCCTTCCTCACATTGAGAGTTGGCGCAAACTTCGTCAGTCCATCCAAACCCCGTGATATGATACGCTCTTTCACACATAAACCTCCTTATATCTTCCTCAAAACAGCCACCATACCTACCTATTATGGCATTTCCATAGCCATTCTGAGATATATTTCCGTGCAACTTTCCATCATTCTGTTCATCATGACACATTCATCATTGTCATATTGCTTAGCATGATCATGTAGTTGACATAGTATTTGTGGCAAAGCCACCGTTCATATTTCTTTCATACATGTCACTCTTGGTTCATTGCATATCCCGGTACACCGCTGGAGGCATTCATATAGAGTCATCTTTGTTCTAGTATCGATTGTAATCATTGAGTTGTAAATAAATAAAAGTGTGATGATCATCATTATTAGAGCATTTTCCCAAGTGAGGAATAAAAAAAGAGAAAGGCCATAAAAAATAGAAGGCCAAAAAAAGGCCATAAAAAAGAGAAGACCCAAAAAAATGAGAGAAAAAGAGAGAAGGGACAATGTTACTATCCTTTTACCACACTTATGCTTCAAAGTAGCACCATGATCTTCATAGTAGAGAGTATCTCATGTTATCACTTTCATATACTAGTGCGAATTTTTCATTATAGAACTTGTCTTGTATATTCCAACAATGGGCCTCCTCAAGTGCCCTAGGTCTTCATGAGCAAGCAAGTTGGATGCACACCCACTAGTTTCTTTTGTTGAGCTTTCATACATTTATAGCTCTGGTGCATCCGTTGCATGGCAATCCCTACTCCTTGCATTAACATCAATCGGTGGGCATCTCCATAGCCCATTGATTAGCCTCGTTGATGTGAGACTTTCTCCTTTTTTGTCTTCTCCACATAACCCCCTCATTATATTCTGTTCCACCTATAGTGCTATGTCCATGGCTCGCGCTCATATATTGCGTGAAAGTTTATAGGTTTGAGATTACTAAAGTACGAAACAATTGCTTAGCTTGTCATCGGGGTTGTGCATGATGCGAGCATTCTTGTGTGAAAAAAATGAAACATGACTAAACTATATGATTTTGTAGGGATGAACTTTCTTTGGCCATGTTATTTTGAGAAGACATAATTGATTAGTTAGTATGCTTGAAGTATTATCATTTTTATGTCAATATGAACTTTTGTCTTGAATCTTTCGGATCTGAATATTCATACCACAATTAAGAAGAATTACATTAAAATTATGCCAAGTAGCACTCCGCATCAAAAATTCTCTTTTTATCATTTACCTACTCGAGGACGAGCAGGAATTAAGCTTGGGGATGCTTGATACATCTCCAACATATCTATAATTTTTGATTGCTCCATGCTATATTATCTACTGTTTTGGACTATACTGGGCTTTATTTTCCACTTTTATATTATTTTTGGGACTAACCTATTAACCGGAGGCCCAGCCCAGAATTGTTGTTTTTGCCTATTTCAGTGTTTCGGAGAAACAGAATATCAAACGGAGTCCAAACGGAATGAAACCTTCGGAAACGTGATTTCCTCATCAGATAAGATCCAGGAGACTTGGACCCTCCGTCAAGAAAACCACGAGGCGGCCACGAGGGTGGAGGGCGCCCCCCCCCCTAGGGCGCGCCCCTGCCTCGTGGGCCCCTCGAAGCTCCATCGACGTACTTCTTCCTCCTATATATACCTACGTACCCCCAAATGATCGGGGACAGAGCCAGAAACCTAATTCCACCGACGCAACTTTCTGTATCCATGAGATCCCATCTTGGGGCCTGTTTCAGAGCTCCGCCGGAGGGGGCATCGATCACGGAGGGCTTCTACATCATCATCCAAGCCCCTCCGATGAAGTGTGAGTAGTTTACTTCAGACCTACGGGTCCATAGTTAGTAGCTAGATGGCTTCTTCTCTCTTTTTCGATCTCAATACAATGTTCTCCCCCTCTCTCGTGGAGATCTATTCGATGTAATCTTCTTTTTGCGGTGTGTTTGTTGAGACCGATGAATTGTGAGTTTATGATCAAGTCTATCTATGAATAATATTTGAATCTTCTCTGAATTCTTTTATGTATGATTGGTTATATTTGCAAGTCTCTTCGAATTATCAGTTTGGTTTGGCCGACTAGATTGGTTTTTCTTGCCATGGGAGAAGTGCTTAGCTTTGGGTTCGATCTTGCGGTGTCCTTTCCAAGTGACAGATGGGGCAGCAAGGCACGTATTGTATCGTTGCCATCGAGGATAACAAGATGGGGTTTTTTATCATATTGCATGAAACTATCCCTCTACATCATGTCATCTTGCTTAAGGCGTTACTCTGTTTTTAACTTAATACTCTAGATGCATGCTGGATAGCGGTCGATGAGTGGAGTAATAGTAGTAGATGCAGGCAGGAGTCGGTCTACTTGTCTCGGACGTGATGCCTATATACATGATCATACCTAGATATTCTCATAACTATGCTCAATTCTGTCAATTGCTCAATAGCAATTTGTTCACCCACCGTAGAATACTTATGCTCTTGAGAGAAACCACTAGTGAAACCTATGGCCATGGGTCTCTTTCTCATCATATCAATCTGCATCATTTCATTATTGCTTTGCTTTTACTTTGCTTTTACTTTTTACTTTGCATCTCTATACCAAAAATACCAAAAATACTATTTATCATCTGTATCAGATCTCACTTTCGTAAGTGACCATGAAGGGATTGACAACCCCTAAGCGCGTTGGTTGCACTGAGTTATTGTTTTTGTGTAGGTATGAGGGACTCGCGAGTAGCCTCCTACTGGATTGATACCTTGGTTCTCAAAAACTGAGGAAAATACTTACGCTACTTTGCTGCATTATCCTCTCCTCTTTGGGGAAATCCAACGCAGTGCTCAAGAGGTAGCAGCGGCCGGGTTCATTATTGAAGTTTTTCATCCAGAGTGGTTGGCTAACCCGATGCTCGTGCTTAAAAAGAACGGCACCTGGCGTATGTGTGTGGATTATACAGACTTAAACAAGGCTTGTTCGGCTGACCCTTTTTCTCTCCCTCGTATTGATCAAATCATTGATGCTATGGTGGGTTGTGAGCATTTGAGCTTTTTGGATGCTTATTCTGGTTATCATCAGATCAAGATGACAGTTAAGGACCAGGAGAAGACGGCTTTTATTACTCCGCTTGGAGCCTTCTGCTATGTGTCTATGCCTTTTGGGCTTAAGAGTGCCCGGGCCACTTACCAGCGATGTGTGTAGAACTGTCTTCACAATAAGATTGGGCGCAATGTTCATGCTTATGTGGATGATATTGTGGTGAAGTCCAGAGAGAAGAAGACCTTGATAAATGATCTGAAGGAAACCTTTAATAACCTCCGGGTCTACAAGATGATGCTTAACCCGGCCAAGTGCGTTTTTGGAGTGCCAGCAGGCAAGCTGTTGGGTTTTTTGGTTTCTTACAGGGGCATCGAGGCTAACCCGGAGAAAATCAAAGCAATTACATCTTTGGCTAAACCGGCGTGCATCAATGACGTTCAGCGGTTGGCAGGTCATGTTGCTGCTTTAAGCCATTTCATAAGCCAAGTTAGGTGAGAAGGCCATACCGCTGTATCAAATGATGAAGAAAACAGATGAGTTTGTCTGGAGTGGTGCTGCTAACAATGCCTTTGAAGATTTGAAGAGACAGCTCGCTGAGCCGCCAGTTCTCGCTGCTCCCATTGATAAGGAGCCATTATTGTTATATGTGGCTCCTAACACATGTGCTATCAGTGTGGCTATTGTGGTAGAGCCCAAGAAGGCTGCCAAGGAATATCCGGTTCAACGGTCGGTTTACTACGTCAGTGAGGTGCTCATTGAGTCCAAACAGAGATATCCACATTGGCAGAAACTTGTTTATGGGGTGTTCATGGCGAGCCGGAAGCTTAAGCATTATTTTTAGGGTCATCCCATCACTGTGGTTAGCTCTGCTCCTTTAGGAGATATCATTCAAAATAGAGAAGCCACAGGGCGAGTTGCCAAGTGGGCCATTGAACTTGGGCCTCATGGTTTAAAGTATGTGCCACACACTGCTATCAAATCTCAAGCATTAGTGGACTTCATCAATGATTGGACAGAGCCGCAGATGCCTGAAGAGAAGCCGGACAACACATATTAGACTATTAATTTTTATGGATTCAGGCAATTAGAGGGCTCAGCGGCTGGAGTTGTTTTAGCTTCCCCTCGAGGTGACAAATTATGTTATATGCTACGGTTGATGTTTCCCTGCACTAACAATGTAGCTGAGTATGAAGCCTTGCTCCATGGTCTTGGGATGGCTAAGGAGATGAGCTTGAGCCGGGTAAGGTGCTTTGGCGACTCAGATTTGGTGGCTCAGCAAGTATCAGGCAAGTGGGATTCCAAAGACCCTCTCATGGCGTCTTATCGCCATGAGGTTGATGCCATTGCTGGACACTTCAAGGGTTACCAGGTAGAACACATTGATCGCAAAGAGAATGAAGCAGCCGATGCTTTAAGCCGGATGAGATCTCAGCGTAAGCCAGTGCCACCTAACACTTTCTTAGATGTTCTGCATAACCCTTCTGTCAAATTGCCTACAGAGGAGGACTTGGCTGTTCCAGACTCGGAGGCACAATTGGTGGCGGCTCTTCACGTCATCCCAGACTGGACAATGCCATACTTGGCTTATATGACCCGCGGTGAGTTGCCTGAGGATGAAACCTTGGCTAGACTGATAACCCGGCGATCTAAATCAATGACAATTGCCAATGGTGAGTTGTATCATCGCAGTGTCACAGGAGCATTTCAACGCTGTGTTTCTCCTGAGGAAGGTCAAGAAATTCTTTGTGAAATCCATGAAGGAGATTGTGGCCATCATGTCGGTTCAATGTCCTTAGTAGCCAAAGCCTTCCGTCATGGTTTTTACTGGCTGACAGCTCACGCTGATGCAGAGGATCTGGTCGGTAGGTGTGACGGTTGTCAGAAATTCGCACGGCGGGCACACGTGTCGGCTCAAGAATTGCGAATGATTCCAATTGGTTGGTCGTTTGCAGTCTGGGGGCTTGACATGGTTGGACCTTTCAAAAGATCAAAAGATAAAAAGACACACCTTTTGGTGGCAGTTGACAAATTCACAAAGTGGGTTGAAGCAGAGCTGGTTAGTAAGTGTGATGCAGTCACGGTGGTTCAATTCATAAAGAAGGTGATCTTTCGTTTTGGCTTTCCACACAACATTATAACTGACAATGGTACTAATCTGTCCAAAGGGGCTATGGAGGAATTTTGTCAACGTGAGCATATCCGGCTTGATGTTTCATCAGTAGCTCACCCCCAATCCAATGGTCAAGCTGAAAGAGCAAATCAGGAAATCTTGAAAGGTCTCAAGCCCCGGCTTATGGTTCCTTTACAACGGACGCCGGGTTGTTGGGTGGAGGAGTTACCCTCTGTGATATGGAGCATCAATACTACCCCTAACATGTCTATGGGTTATACGCATTTCTTCATGGTTTATGGAGCAGAGGCAGTCCTGCCTAGTGACATCCATCATGACTCGCCCCGCGTGGCGGCTTACGTTGAAGCTGATAACGAACAAGCCCGTCAGGATGCACTTGACCTATTAGATGAAGAGCGTGACTTAGCAGCAGCCCGCTTGGTGATTTATGAATAGGACCTTCGCCGTTATCACAGCCGCCGGGTTAAGTCCAGAACCTTTCAAGAAGGTGGCTTGGTGCTCCGGCTCATCCAGGACCAAACTGATGCACACAAATTATCCCCACCTTGGGAAGGACCCTTTGTGGTCAGCAGGAACTTGAACAATGGGTCATATT
Organism: Triticum urartu; assembly: GCF_003073215.2. Taxonomy (NCBI): domain Eukaryota; kingdom Viridiplantae; phylum Streptophyta; class Magnoliopsida; order Poales; family Poaceae; genus Triticum; species Triticum urartu. The sequence continues at coordinate 42,287,285 of NC_053026.1, read as the reverse complement.
ACCTCATCCATGTTCAAGAGCACAAAGACTCACTTAAGTCGGAGGAAGAGACCCGCCGGCCGTGGAATATCGCTCATCTTCGGCCTTACTATACTTGAGCCACCGGCTCCCATGATGTACATACTTTGACGTTGTATATATTATGATAAGTAATTAAGCAGGACCTCTATCCTTTTTATTCTCAATAATCATATGTCTTTATCATTATACTCTCAAAATGACCAATTAGGGGCTGATTGTGTTCAAATCTAGCTTAACCCTTTGGTCCGGCTCATGATCGTATTCGAATCTAGCCATTAAACCTTATGATCACTAGGGGGCTTCCTGTTCAAACATAGGTCGTATTCAAACCAAAGAGAACATAGCTGTCGATACCCTCTTGATCGGCGCAATGCCAAACTCACTAGGGGGCTCCTTGATCGTATTCGAATCATAGCTTAACCCCTTTTGGGTCCGACTTTGATCGTATTCGAATCAGAGTCGTTAAAAAATTCTCAAGGACATTTGGGGGCTTCCTGTTCAAACATAGGTCGTATTCGAACCAAAGAGAACATAGCTGCCGGTACCCTCTTGATCGGTGCAACGCCAAAGCCACTAGGGGCTACATGATCGTATTCGAATCCTAGCTTAACCCCTCTGGTCCAGTTTACTGATCATATTCGAATCAGAAGCCTCCAAATTTTTCTGTGTTTGACTTATGCTTTTTGAAAGACACATCTTTATTTTTTATTCTGCGGCTTTTCGTCTCGATCTAAGTATAAGTATGGTTTCAATTTATCCCGGCTTGGTTTTTTGACGATAAATCACCAGTGTATGACAGTCATCATACATATGGAAGTGTTGGCTTCTAAAAATTGGGTTATCACCCTTACTGTTCGGGTCACATAAGCCGGCAGTTCAGATTCAAGATCACAGGTATGATATTGCCGTTGTGTTTCAAAGTTAAAATTCATAACAGGCTTATCTGTGTCTCTTCAATCAGAGGTTTTCCAGCCTTAATTATCCTTACATCCAGCCTTAATTATACAGTTATGTTGGTTTCCATGGTTGTGTACTGGGCGTTTTTACCCGTTCGGCGATAAACCGCCAGGACAATTTTCATATCTTACATGCAGGAATAGATTCAAACACTACTGATATTGTAAAGGATGTAAGGCATATCTTCACATGATGGATAAAAGTGTTGTATGCGGCACAATATGCATGACGGCATAAGCAGAACATGAAGTTTTAAGCTAGCCTATTACAAGGCACTTGGAGCCCAAAAGGATAATGATGTTTTTAAATTCTCATAGCGGATGATAAACTAAAGCCGGTTCATCAATCCTGGCCGGGTTGTTTGGATGGTTATGACTTATCCCTTGCCGGTTCATCCTCCTCCACCGTTTGGAAATTGGGCTTGGACCAATCAAAGCCATGAAGGGCGACGAACTCAGCCTCATCGTCAATCAGACCAAACGGGTCAATTTCCGGGGCGAAAGTGTGCTGGCGAATCGGTGGGATTAGATTCGTCACTTTATATGAAGGAGTCGCCATCTTTTTATTTTCTGTATCAAAACCCGGCTGATACTTGGTAAGGTTGGTTTCTTTGGCAATGATGGTGGCATGAGGACGAATCTCTTTTACCCAAGCAGCAAAGTCTTCTTGGTCGAAGGGACTCCCATCTTCCTTAAAACTGGGATACCCCTTGGCTACGTCTGCCGGGTCTAGCTCCGGTACCCAGGCTTTGGAGCGGCTTAAAGCAGTTACGTCTCCGGCTCTCGCACAGGAACGCTTGACTTCTTGAAACTTGGCGGGTAAGATGGATAGCTTCTTCAAGACATCACTCAATAAGTTTGGTCCTTGGTTAGCTGGGGAGATAATGGCCAGAGCCCGTTGAGCTCCAGTATACAGTTGCTCCACAAGGGTGTAAACCGCCTTGAGCTTTGTCAAGCTATTTTGACTCAGATTGCTGCTTCAGGGACCTGTGAGGTATTTCCAATAGGTTAAGCAGGTGGCTCACATTATGGTGACAAAAATAGACTTTAATTAAATAATAAGGTGACTCACCAAAGATTGCAGAGACCATCTGAGACACACGGTTCTTTAAACCAGTGAGTTCAGCGGTAACTTCCTTGAGAGCCGCCTCGGCCGTTTCAGCATGCTGTGTCAGGGCAGTGTTTTCATTGGCCCAAGATTCTTTCTCTGCATTAAAACTGGTCTTCAGTTTCTCTGTTTCAGACATGCTCAACTGGATTTTGGATTCAATCTTCTTTGTTTCAGTCTCCTGAGTCGACAGCCGGGTCTTGGCTTCAGTCAATTGGGATTCCAGTTCTGCGGTTGCAGCCTGTATACAGAATAAGGTTGTTAGTTTCATGGTGGATTATAAAAGCAAGTCCCAAGTGTTTTTGCAAGCAATAACACTTGGCACTTGGGGGCTAATGTCTGTCAGCGCAATCTTATTATCAAAGGAATTGGATTTTTCCAGAAGTCCCAAGTGCTTTGGAAGCAAGACCACTTGGCACTTGGGGACTAATGTATATTACTGTTTTTTCCAACTTAAGAATCGGCTCATTCATATTGATTAAGCCGGCCCTTAAGGACTACACATGCAACAGTTATGTTGTCATCAGAAACTAGGTTTACAGTATATAAACCGGACTTGGAGGGAGTCTAGGACAGGAGCTTCTAAACATTTCAAAGTCTACAGATTATTCAAGTTTTTTCATAATTAGAAGACATGGGGGCTGACAGGATGTATATATAAGCCGGATGACATACCTCATATTTCTGATACAACTGTTTGACCATTTCAATCTCTGAGTCACGGCTAGAGTTTACTTGGCTAAGGCAGCCAGATAGTACTTCGCCAATACTCAGATGGATGTAGTGGGAGACATCAAACCTCACTTTCTGCCTCTCCATGACCTCTTGCTTGGCGGAGTGTCTTGCCAGCACAGTTGGATTACTCGGTTCAACGAATCTGCTACTAGTGATTAAAACATCATTCCCGTAAGTCTCCGGGGGTTAGCTGAGCTTGACGGCTCAGTAGTGGATGGATTGAGAATAGTTTCGTCAACAGACGGCTCAGGAAGATCCGAGTGAACGTTGGCAGCGGGGTCTTCCGGTGCTTCAGGTTGTTCCGAGGAAGAGTCGGCTGCGCCGGTTCAGTGACTTTCGGGTCTTCAGCCGGTTTGGCCACCTTGGCCTTCTTGGGCTTTGCTTGACCACTAAGGAGAATTTAAAGAGTCAATATAACGATAAAGGCATAACGGTGCAGAAGAAGGATAATTATATTTACCCGGGGCGGTGTTAAAAGCTGGCAGCTGAGTTTGGGAGGAATCACCAGAGGAAGAACGAGCAATCTCCTGCAAAAAATGGAATTATGGTTGAGTGATTTACAAAAGTGACTCGTTCATCGGAGTTAAGATGTAAAAAAACCTTATTCTGGCGTTTCCGAGGAGTTTTTGGTAAGCCGGAGGGTAACTCATCGTCTCCACTGGTCCAGGTCTGACGGCGGCTCTCATGTTGCTGTTTTTTCAAAAGAAAATGAGGATCTAAATAAGCCAAGGGGTGTGAAAACCTTACTTTTCGGGTTACCTGCCGAGGTTTCTGCCTTGGCAAAGGTTCTGAGTCGGAAGAAATAATAGTTACCTCTTCTTCTACTGCCTGGCTGGTCCCCGTGTCATCCTGGTAATAGTCAGTGTCAATAAGGTTGTTAAAAAGCAGGCCAAGGGAGTCAAGGGCTACCTCCGACTCAGAGACGTCATCCAACTTGAATATGTCAGAGGCAGTTGGTTTCTTCTTAGATTTTCTGGCCATCTTCTTGGCTGCCATTGCGGTGGCTCTAGCTTTTTTGGCAACCTCATGATCATATTTGGCCTTCCAAAAGTCAGATTTATCCTGTAGGAAAATAACAGGTTGACACTCATGCAAATACTTAACTGCTGAAGAAAAAGGAGTCAAGGGGATTTACCTCTGGTGCCGGGTTAAGTTTGCAGAAAGGATTCAATCCTACTTTGCTGCAGTCTTCATATTTGTTGTTGACAAGGGTGGTTGACATTTCAACAATGGCTTCTTCAGTCAGACGTAGGGAGCTATAGCGTAACGGATCGTCTGCTCCTCCAGTGTAGTTGTACATCAAGTCAGATCGGCGGCTCAGAGGGATGATCCGCCATGCGATCCAACGGCGAATCAAGTCAACTCCAGTTAAGCCATTTCCTAGCAAGGCTTGAACCCTTTTGATGGTTGGGATGAGTTTCTTACGTTCAGCGGCAGAAAGCTTATCAGGGAGTGAATACTTAGCGTCAAGACGCTCAGCGCGATAACCCAGCATTGGTTTTTCATCAACTGGCCACGTGTCTTCGCAACAGAACCAAGTTTGGTTCCAGTCCTTGGGATGGCTTGGCAAGACTACTAAAGGAAAGAAAACATCTCGTCTATGCTGAATCAAAATCCCACCAAGTTCCAAGCTGGGGCCTTTGGTGTATTCATTCTGGCGGTTCAAATAGAAATACTCTCTGAAGAGTTCAATAGTAGGTTCTTCTTGAAGATAAACCTCGCAGAGAACTTGGAAATTACAGATGTTTGATATGGAATTGGGTCCAATGTCTTGCGGATGAATCTTGAAAAAATGAAGGACCTCTCTGAAGAATTTTGAGTCGGGCGGTGAAAAACCCCGGTTCATATGACCAGTAAAGACGATGATTTCACCATCTTTTGGCTGAGGCTTTTCTTCGACCGGGTCAGGGGCGCGGTAGGACATGACGCTCTTCTCTGGTAAATACCCAACGGTGACAAAATCCTTCAAAGTGTCCTCAGTGACTGTGGAAGGGACCCAGTTGCAAACGGTCCTCGTCTTTGGCGGCATGACGAAAATACAAGCTAAAAAGGAAGTAATTTGCCGGTTCAAGTTAATTGGTGGAATTACAGGTTAATGACTACAATACAGATGTGTAATGGCGGCTTAAATAAGGGCTAATGGTATATGAAGGAAAAATAAGCCGGCATGGTAAGCCGCCATGACTAAGGATATTCAAAAGTTGCCAGCAACAAAAAATTGGTTAAGTACCGAGGTAAACAAGTTTCACAGACTGCAAATATTACTTTGGATCAACGTCTCTTCAGAAAAGAAAAATAAATCTAGACCTAAAATTCAGTACAGATGAGTTCATGAGCTTGTACAAGATTTTTCTTCCAAGAAAGGGGATCTACTGATACTGAAAGTGGAACTAAAACAGCTACCACATTAGTTTAACACCATTCTCAGATCAAAGAGGCTCGTGGTATAGCCTGGAGGGTGAACTACGATGAACTCCGACGAACTACGAAGAACACGAAGAAGCTCGCAAACCCTAGTGTGGATTTAAGGTACGAAAAAGAAGAAACTTACAGCTGCAAATCTACCGTGGACGGTCGCCGCCATTATCTGGATCGACTCAAGTTGATGCAGCGGCCGAGGTTGAGGAAGATGAAGTGCTCTGCGGCGGCGGTGGAGCTCGAGTGGCAAAGGGGTTGTGAGAGAAGGAAGGAGAAAAATGTGAGATGGCTTTCGGATCCTATTTATAAGGAAAGGGGCGATAGGCAGGCGCGAAAGACGAGGAGGCCAAAATGATGATTATCCAGCTAATTGGACGCCTCGATTTTCAGAAGGCATTTAAGATAAAGATCCATTAAGGTGACGTCGTGGAGGGTTTCCAAAATTCCTGGAGATGACGTCATGGCGGGTTACAAGGCTTTCACAGCAGTGGTAGATGGATTTTTTCTAAGTGTTGAAGATTGACACGAACATAGTTCAAATCAACCTGGAGCCTAATGTTGGGGATATGACTACCAGATATGACCCGCCCAGTAGGAGCTGGGTCAACCACAATGGCGGTTTACCTAAATGAAGCCCAAGAGTATACAAGATGGCGGTTCACAGTTAGGCTTATAATAGGCCCAAGCCAGAGGCGGCTTAAGGCCCGTAAGTATAAACCGCCATGTATGAATAGAATTGTAATGTAAGGCATGTAAGATACGTCACCGAGCCAGACACGTTGTATGAGCCGGCCGGGACTCTGTAGGCCGTAGGGCGTAAACCCGTGTATATAAGGGGATGACCCGGCGACGGCTTAGGTCAAGAAACAACAGACCGAGAGCCAGGTTAAGCGTATTCGCTCCATGGTCATCGAAACATAGCAATATCACCTCAACTGGACTAGGCCTTTACCTTCACCGCAAGGGGCCGAACCAGTATAAACTTCTCGTGTCCTTTGTCCTGTTTAACCCCTTTAAGCTTCCTAGTTGTGATGGCTCCACGATTAAATCCTTTCACTAGGACATCTGCCGTGACAATTCCACGACAACTAGGATTAGAAGAAACACTCTTATTAGCAAACAATTTCATAAGTTCATCCATCTTTCCACTCAAAACATTAATCTCTTCAATCTCATGAACTTTTTTACTTGTGGATCTTTCTGTGTGCCATTGAGAATAATTAACCATAATATTATCTAGGAGTTTAGTAGCTTCTCCTAAAGTGATTTTCGTAAAGTGCCTTCCGCGGCCGAATCTAAAAGATTTGTAGAAGCAAAATTCAATCCGGCATAAACTTTTTGTATAATCATCCATAAATTCAAACCATGTGTAGGGCAATTATGTATCATTAATTTCATTCTCTCCCAAGCTTGTGCAACATGCTCATGATCAAGTTGCTTAAAATTCATAATATCGTTTCTAAGAGAGATGATTTAAGCGGGGGGAAATACTTAGAGATAAAAGCATCTTTGCACTTATTCCAAGAATCAATACTATTTTTAGGCAAAGAAGAGAAACAAGTTTTAGCATGATCTCCAAGAGAAAACGGAAATAGCTTCAATTTAACAATATCATTATCCACATCTCTCTTTTTTGCATATCACACAAATCAACAAAGTTGTTTAGATGGGTAGCGGCATCTTCACAAGGAAGGCCAGAAAATTGATATTTCATGACAAGATTCAACAAAGCAGCGTTAGTTTCACAAGATCCAACATTGGTAATAGGAGCAATCAGAGTGGTAATAATATCATTGTTGTTGGTATTGGAAAAGTCACATAATTTAGTATTATCTTGAGCCATCGTGACAAACAATCAATCCAACACACAATCACACAAGAAGCAAGCGAAAAGAGATGAATGGAAAAGGGGTGAATGAAACGGCAAAGGTGAAGTGGGGGAGAGGAAAACGAGAGGCGAATGGCAAATAATGTAATGCGAGGGATAAGAGTTTATGATGGGTACTTGGTATGTCTTGATTTGAGCGTAGATCTCCCCGGCAACGGCGCCAGAAATCTTCCTGCTACCTCTTGAGCATGCGTTGTTTTTCCCTTGAAGAGGAAAGGGTGATGCAGCAAAGTAGCATAAGTATTTCCCTCAATTTTGAGAACCAAGGTATCAATCCAGTAGGAGATAACACGCAAGTCACCTAGTATCTGCACAAACAATCAAGAACCTCGCAACCAATGCGATAAAAGGGGTTGTCAATCCCTTCACGGTCACTTGCAAAAGTGAGATCTGATAAACATAGTAAGATAAATATTTTTGGTATTTTTGTTGTATAGATTGGAAATTAAAGATTGCAAAATAGTAGACAATATGCAATGTAAATAAAAGAGATGCAGTATAATAAGAAAGAGACACGGGGGCCATAGGTTTCACTAGTGGCTTCTCTCATGATAGCATGTATTACGGTGGGTGAACAAATTACTACCGAGCAATTGATAGAAGAGCGCATAGTTATGAGAATATCTAAGCAATGATTATGAATATAGGCATCACGTCCGTGTTAAGTAGACTGAAACGATTATGCATCTACTACTATTACTCCACACATCGACCTCTATCCAGCATCCATCTAGAGTATTAAGATCATAAGAACAGAGTAATGCTTTAGGCAAGATGACATGATGTAGAGGGATAAACTCAAGCAATATGATATAAACCCCATCTTTTTATGCTCGATGGCAACATTACAATACGTGCCTTGTTGCCCCTACTGTCACTGGGAAAGGACACCGCAAGATTGAACCCAAAGCTAAGCACTTCTCCCATTGCAAGAAAGATCAATCTAGTAGGCCAAACTAAACCGATAATTGGAAGAGACTTGCAAAGAATTCAGAGAAGAACCAAATATTATTCATAAATAAACTTGATCATAAATCCATAATTCATCGGATCTCGACAAACACACCGCAAAAAGTATTACATAGAATAGATCTCCAAGAACATCAAGGAGAACTTTGTATTGAGAACCAAAGAGAGAGAAGAAGCCATCTAGCTAATAACTATGGACCCAAAGGTCTGTGGTAAACTACTCACACATCATCGGAGAGGCTATGGTGTTGATCTAGAAGCCCTCCGTGATCGAAGGAAAAGGCCCCAGATGGGATCTCATGGGTACAGAAGGTTGGGATGGTGGAAAAGTGGTTTCGTGGCTCCCCTGATGTTTTTAGGGTATAAGAGTATATATAGGAGAAAGAAGTACGTCGGTGGAGCTCCATGGGGCCCACGAGGGTGGGGGCGCGCCCTCCTACCTCGTGACCGCCTCGCAGACTTCCAGACTTCCACTCCAAGTCTCCTGGTTTGCGTTTGTTCCAAGAAAGATCCTCGCGAAGGTTTCGTTCTGTTTGGATTCCGTTTGATATTCCTTTTCTACGAAACACTGAAATAGGCAAAAAAACAGAAACTGGCACTGGGCCTCCCGTTAATAGGTTAGTCCCAAAAATAATATAAAAGAGCATATTAAAGCCCATTAAACATCCAAAACAAATAATATAATAGCATGGAACAATCAAAAATTATAGATACGTTGGAGATGTATCAGCCTATCAACCCAATGCCAAGTGTGAGTTGTTATTTTTTTTGCCTATTTTTTGTTTTGTAGGAAATCAGTACCAAACAAGTCCAAATGCTGTGAAACTTTTTGGTGATTTATTTTCTAGATAAGAGAGACCCTAGAAGCTTTGGGAGGAGACCAGAAGTCAAATGGGGAGACGGCAAGGCAACAAGGCCCACCCAGGAGGGTAGGCGCCCTAATGCCTTGAGGGCCCCTCGTGTTTCCGTATGACCGAATTCCACCTATATAAGTTCTCTAAAATCGTGAAACCAATAGAGAGCCACCCAAAATACTTTTTCTGCCGTCACAAGTTTTTGTTCTTCCATGATCCCATATGAAGGCCTTTTCAGGTACTCTGGCAGTGGGGAATAAATCACGGAGGGCTTCTACATCAACCTAGCCGCCCTTCCGATGATGTGTGAGTAGTTCACCATAGACCTACGAGTCCATAGCTAGTAGCTAGATGGCTTCTTCTCTCTATTTGATATTCAATACAATGTTCTCCTCGATGTTCTTGGAGTTCTATTTGACATAATCTTCTTTTGCGATGTGTTTGTTGGGTTCCGATGAATTGTGGGTTCATGATCAAATTATTCATTAATATTAATTGTGTCTTCTCTGAGTTATTTTATGCATGGTTATTACAGCTTGTATTTCTCTCTGATCTATCCATTTGGTTTGGCCAACTAGATTGATTTATTTTGCAATGGGAGAGGTGCTTTGTAATTGGTTCTCTTGCGGTGCTCTATATCCCAGTGACAAAGTAGGGGACACGACACATATTTGTATTGTTGCCATTAAGGGGAAAACAATGGGGATTGTTCATATTGGTTGGATTTACTTTGTCTACATCATGTCATCTTGCTTAAGGCGTTACTCCATTTGTATTAACTTAATACTCTAGATGCATGCTGGATAGCGATCGATGGGTGGAGTAATAGTAGTAGATGCAGGCAGGAGTTGGTCTACTTGTCTCGGAGGTGATGCCTATATACATGATCATTTCCTTGAATATCGTCATAACTATGCGCTTTTTTACCAATCTCCCAATAGTAATTTGTTTACTCACCATATGCTTTTTGTTCGAGAGAGTAGCCTCTAGCGAAAACTATGGCCCCCGAGACTACTTTTATCATATATAAAATCCAAAAATACCTTGCTGTAATTTTATTACCATTATTTTTATTTTATGTATCTATAACTAGGAGATTTTATCCTTGCAAATAACCGCCGAGGGGATTGACAACCCCATTGACCGCGTTGGGTGCAAGTATTTGCTTGTATGTGTAGGTCCTGTTAACGAGGTTTTGCGTGGTTCTCCTATTGGATTAATAACCTTGGTTATTAACTGAGGGAAATACTTATCTCTTTTATACTACAGCACCCTCTCCTCTTCGATGAAAAATAGCCCAGCTTTGGCTTTGTAAAATTGTCGATGTAAAATCTTCATAGTCTGCTAGTGCCATCGAGCACTTAGATTTCTTATGTTTGAGCTAATGATAATTTTGATCAAAAACAGATCCACGGTTGTGGTTTATTATTCACCCCGGTCTTTCTATGCTGATAATGTCAACTTATTGGAACGAATCCTTGGCCTGGTTTGCGGTGCAACCTGGCAAAATTATTTTGGTCAAAGATCCATAAGTGTTGCTGTGATAGAGCGCACAAGTGGAAATTACCGAGACCCGGTCAGATTCATGACCCAATATTATTTGTGACTCGGTTGAGCCCCTGAATTGTACCTCCATCTCTGCTCCCGCAAGCAGTGCTCGCCGCGCCACACCTCCAGCTAAGTAGCTTCCTTTTTCCATGCCTCCATTGGTCGCCCATGGTGCTATCTCCTCGGCCGCTCGTTATTACAACTGATCATCTTATCTTGCAGAGATCCATCGACATTCCTTGCCAATGGCTACCCGAGCTATGAGAATAATCGGCCTCCAACCGCCTCGGCCGCTCACCAACACGCCCACCCGCAGTTCAGGTATTGCCCGACCGATGCTAATCACGACCATTGCCCTTACGAGCTATCTCTCGTCTAGATCTTCTCAGTACAATGGTTGTCCCATGCTTTACTCGCTTAAAAAATTATTCATGGATGCCACCAAGAACCCACTCCTATGATCTCTCTCTCAATTTGTTCAAACAGATAGCAATCTTCTTGTGTACTAGTTGACTGTATGACCAAGTTTTCTCTATATGTGATGCTACTAATCTAATGTTGGAAAAGCTTTCCCATGTGATGAGTGTGTATCAGGGTTGAAAAATTTATTTTAAGACCCTCTTGTGGTCTTTGAGGGCTCAAATCATGTATTATGTACTGTACACATGAGTGAAGTTCAGTTTGCCAGAGAAGAGGCATTACCATGGCCGATGATGGCTGTTCATGCATGGATGTGCCTGTATTCCATTTGAAAACCTGGGAGCATTCTCAAAAGGTTTAGAAATATCAATGGTAAAAGTTAGAATATTGGGAGGTTGATGCTTCGTGTGTGTATACATGGGCGCACATGTTCTTTTTCATGAAATGCAGTTCAACAATGCCACAAATTCCTCCGGGGGAATTTGTTCCATTTAGCAATTTGTGTTATGATGTTTTGGTACTTGCTGTTTACAAAAAAGATGCCATTTTTTGTAGCAAAATGTTTGTGAAAAAAATGTGGTGAAAAATTGTGCTCTCAAGAGTGTTTGATATGTTCAAAAAAGTGTTTTGATGAATTGGTTTATTTGAAGTTCAAATTGGTTGTTGAAGAAGTTTGACTCTATCCTGGACAATACACAGCCTCCTCGTAGTGGGGCCCAACACACTCAGGTCGTTCGTCGCTGCCACCTCCGGCCGTTCAACTACACAACCCTAACACGTTCACTGCCATGAGAAACAACAACGAGCACGAAGACATCTTCTCATGCTCAATGCTCTCTCCCCCATAACACAAGAAGTTCATGTGAAACTCCTACTAAGGTTCAGGTACATCAAAGAATATACTTATGTGTGCATATAGATGAGTTTTCACCTACCCATTTTGCACTTGATGGCGCTGTTATAGTTCAGCTTGAGTGTGTGAGAGAGATTAGCTGATGTTGTTGTCCTTGTTTTTCTGATAGAGATTAGCTCGCCCCTCCTCCATAGATGACCTACACCGGCCGCCAGAACCCGTCCAGGTGCTGGCCGTCATCCTCGATCTTCAATTACGGGTCAGCAATGACACTGCAAATAGAAAGGTCAGCATCTGGCCCTCTAGAAGCCCCGGTGGTTCTTCAGCTTCTCTGCTGCGCTGTCACGATTGTCGGTAAGTAATCCTTTTTCTACTCTTGCCTTGTAATGTTGGATGGGTTCCCCCTTGTTTTGGAACCATAATAATACAAGTTTGTCTCTGTGCTCCTATTCCTATGATTACAATAGCAGAGAAAAGTAACAAGGTCGGAACAAAACCAGAGTGAACCATACCAAATCAGAACAGGGTCATTTGCAACCAACTCTAATCGTTTGTTCATCTAACTGCAGTAGAGACAAATTTTATACTATGTTCATCTACGGTGCCAAGTTGAGCGGACACCGTAGCACTCGAGAAGATGGTGAGAGGATGTCTGGTGAAGAGAAAATATAGGTTTTCAAATTGTCCATTGGTGGTAGCATCTAATCATTTTACGGAAGTATAATGAACATGTGTATGTATGTATAGTAGCATATTTTACTCGAACTGAGTTATTCTTTAAAAAATGCACGAAGTTTGTGCAGCCAAAAAACCGTGTATTAACCTTTTAATTGTTGCACTTGGTATGTACGAATTTTGCTTTATCCATTTGGCTGATAAATGATGTCCCCCTATATGTTTATAGTTATTGGTTATTATAACTAAACTTATCTATTTTAGTTTGCAACATACGGCACAATAACATTTTGGCAAAGAGTTCAACTAAATAATAATTTTAGAGCAATTAGAAAGAAGGTCAAACACATTTACGCTGGAACGTCATTATTACTACGAATGTTAATACTTTGTAAAATATGAGAAGTTCAAAATATGATACTACCTCATATCAGTTATAATTATCATGTGTTTTAGTTTAAATTTGAACTAAACCATGCCAATAGAATAAAACCAATAAGTCCAAATTTTAAGAAAGTGGAGCAAAACCTAAGATATTTCACATTATCAAAGAATAAAATGAGGAAGTTCAAATTTAAATAACGAAGGAGTTTAAAATTGAAAATAAATGGATTTTTCTTGTTTCTAAAAAACATAGAGGTTCAAATTAAAAAACTAGAGGGAATTCATGATGCATTTTTTTGAAATAAACCAGAGAAGATTGAATTAGAAAGGAACAATTCATTTTTAAAGGAAATAAAATAGAGCAGATCGATATTTATAAACCAAGAAGTCCAGGTGGAAAAAATAGAGCAGTTCGATATAAAAAACTCAGATTTTCCTTGTTACTAAATAATAAAATCAAGAAGTTCATTTTTTTAAAAGGGTAGTTCGATGTATATGAAAAACTCAAATGCTTTCCATTTCTAAGGAAAATATAAATATGAAGTTTAACTCAAAATGGATGTACAACTCGCACGCTTCCCAGTGAGCCTCCGCATTGGAGTACAGCTCACACGCCTCCCATTTAGTCAAGCACTCAAGCACCTGCCCGCACGGCACCTCCTATCCATTAAAAGAGTGAGGCGTGGCGTCACTCTTTGGTTAACAGAACGCACACAATTTAAATTATACAAAACATTTGAGATGTTACAGTGGCAGCTATCTGTTTCAAAATGCCTTTGTTGGTTGTTATTCAAGTGTGCCTTCTCTTAAAATGGACATGAAAAATACCACAGCATGTCGGGTGCCATTCCATTATAGCATGCCAAGTTTCATGAATTTCAGATGAGTTTTGGATTTACAAGAATTTAAATACAAAGTATCTCAACATTTTGCCGGCAATCAACAGTGCTCTAGTGTTTGAAATTCACTCTCATTTCTTGCATGTGACCTAAGCATGCACCGAAGGACACAAATTTGATTTTTCAGTCAATTTATATGCACTGGAGCATGTGCATATAGTTCAAATTTGAAGTATGCACATAAAATGCCTAGAAAACCCAGTTAATGTATAAAAATGTCCAAACGAACCCCAAAAAATTCCAAAATTAAACACAACACTCCTGTTGTTCTACGTTGACACTAGAAATTTTTTGAAAGCAATAAGAGGTAACGAATATCGTTTCGTCCCCAAAGGTGGCATGTTCCCTACCGAAACCATCATGCTTGTTGTGAGAAGCTCTGGTTTGTGAGAAGCTTATACCCAAACCTGCCCCAAATGGGACAAAATTTTTACCATGGCATGTTGATGCCGCTCCATGATAGCATGCCAAGTTTCATGAATTTTAGACGAGTTTTGGATTTACTAGAATTTAAAAACCAAGTATATCAATGTTTGTGGCCGAGTGACGGTGGCAAGGTGTTTGAGATTCATTCCCATTTCTTGCATGGGACCGAAGCATGCACCGAAGGACACGGATTTGATTTTTCGACCAATTTATATGCACTGGAGCATGTGCATATAGTTCAAATTTGAATTATGCACATAAAATGCCTAGAAAACCTAGTTAATGTATAAAAATGTCCAAACGAACCCTGAAAAATTCCAAAATTAAACACAATACTCCTGTTGTTCTATGTTGACACTAGAAAAATTGAAAGCAATAAGAGGCAATGGATATCACTTCGTCCCCAAAGGTGGCACGTTCCCTACCGAAACCATCACGCTTATTGTGAGAAGCTCTGGTTTGTGAGAAGCTTATACCCAAACCTGCCCCAAATGGGACAAAAAATTTACCACGGCATGTTGATGCCGCTCCACGATAGCATGCCAAGTTTAATGAATTTCGGACGAGTTTTGGATTTACTAGAATTTAAAACCAGGTATCTCAATGTTTGCGACCGAGTGACGGTGGCAAGGTGGTTGACTTTCATTCCCATTTCTTGCATGGGACCTAAGCATGCAACCAAGGACACATATTTGATTTTTCAACCAATTTATATTCACTTGAGCATGTGCATGTAGTTCAAATTTTAATTATGCACATAAAATGCCTAGAAAACCCAGTTAATGTATAAAAATGTCCAAATGAACCCCAAAAATTCCAAAATTAAACACAACACTCCTGTTGTTCTATGTTGACACTAGAGAGTTTTGAAAGCAATAAGAGGCAACTGATATCGTTTCGTCCCCAAAGGTGTCACATACCCTACCAAAACCATCACGCTTGTTGTGAGAAGCTTATACCCAAACCTGCCCCAAATGGGACAGAACTTTTACCACGGCATGTTGATGCCGCTCCATGACAGCATGCCAAGTTTAATGAATTTCAGACGAGTTTTGGATTTACTGGAATTCAAAACCAGGTATCTCAATGTTTGTGGCCGAGTGACGGTGGCAGGGTGTTTGACATTCATTCCCATTTCTTGCATGGGACCTAAGCATGCAACCAAGGACCCCGATTTGATTTTTCAACCAATTTATATGCACTGGAGCATGTGCATGTAGTTCAAATTTGAATTATGCACATAAAATGCCTAGAAACCCAAGTTAATGTATAAAAATGTCCAAAAAAACCTCGAAAAATTCCAAAATTAACCAGATCACTCATGTTGTTCTATGTTCACACTAGAAATTTTTTGAACCAATAAGAGGCAATGGATATCGTTTCATCCCCAAAGGTGTCATGTTCCCTACCTAAACCATCATGCTTGTTGTGAGAAGCTCTGGTTTGTGAGAAGCTTATACCCAAACCTGCCCCAAATGGGACAAAAATTTTACCACGGCATGTTGATGCCGCTCCATGATAGCATGCCACATTTCATGAATTTCAGACGAGTTTTGGATTTACTAGAATTTAAAAACCAGGTATCTCAATGTTTGCAGTCGAGTGACGGTAGCAGGGTGTTTGACACTCATTCTCATTTCTTGCATGCGACCTAAGCATGCAACCAAGGACACGGATTTGATTTTTCAACCCGTTTATAGGCAATGACGTGGATGACCACTGTAACTAGGGAAATTCGAACCAAAATTTTTGACGTTCAAACTCATCACACACGGGTTAAGCTATCTGAATCATTTGTGATGTTCACATATCGTACACAGTTCTGAATAAGGGACCGTGTCTGATGACACTTTGCGCGCCAGTTTTTTCGCTGAAGCGATTCCAAAATTTTAGCTTCCGCGGAAATATCTACCTCCCCGCCCCTCCACCTTAACAAAAGCCACACTTCCCATGTTTCTGCCTTCCTTTCCAAGTTGAAACCTTCACTCCTTGCTTGCAGCACCGTCTCCTCGCCGGCGACCCTCCTTCACGCTGCTCGGGCTCGCCTATCCAGGCAGGTAATCCACACCCGACCCCCATCCTCCTCCTTCCACATCCCACGTGCCCCAACTGCCGGCGAGAGACCTTCCACCCAAATCACTGACCCCTCCACCAAATAAGTGTTTCCCTAAGCCATGGTGCATGCAGTATAGCTAGGATCTCAAGGAGCATTTGGTAGCAGAGAAGCAAATCGCGACCGCACGCGTGGATGAGGTCGCGAAGGCTGCCGTTCGTCCCGACCCCTAGATCTTGGAGGAGCACCTCGCCGCCGAGGCCACGGTCAACGCCTGCGCGCCGACGCCGCGACACAGTTGGCTAGTTTAGACGACAGTTCGTGGCATTTTCGCGAGGCCACCGTCGGTGCCTTCGATGAAGACTATGAGGTGTTTTCTTAGCGTGCACGTGCTTAACTCATCTCAAGAGCCAGCAGGTTGGTGCCCGAAGCGGCTCAGGCAACTCACCATTATGATGAGGGAACCCACAATGCGGAGGCCTCGCCCTCTTCCATGTCCAAGGAGCCAATCGTCATTGATATCTTCGACAATGAGGAGTGGCTTGTCTTATTAGCTCACTATAAGGACCCATGTTCAGTTTGCTAGCTACTGCCTTTACTTAACAAATTCTAGTGAATTGTGCTATCTACTTTTACCATGCAATCTTCTGCTCTAGTGTATATGTTCTATATGTCATGCAATGTGGTGTTCAGTTAACTGTTTGGTTCAATTCTGCAAATGTGATGTTCAATTCTTCAGGGTGCAATTTCCCAAGTTGTCAAGCATGCTTGGTTAGGTTAACTGTCTGATCTTCTATTAGGAGTATGTTATATTGTGCAATGTGGTGCTCACTTAACGTTTGGTTTATTTGTTGTGGTGTTTAGTTAACTGTTTGGTTCAATTCTGCAATGCGATGTTTAATTATTGTGGGTGCATTCTGTTATTGTATACCATCTGAGAAATAAATCGAATTTGGCTGTACTAAATACATGAGAAACAAATACAATTGCTATATTTCCAAGTTGTTAAGCATGCTTGGTTTGGTTAAATATCTGATCTTCTATTAGGAGTATGTTATATTGTGCAATGTGGTGCTTAGTTAACGTTTGGTTCATTTGTTGTGGTGTTTAGTTAACTGTTTGGTTCAATTCTGCAATGCGATGTTCAATTGTCGTGGGTGCATTCTGTTATTGTATACCATGTGAGGGATAAATTGAATATGGTTGTACTAAATACATGAGAAACAAATACATTTGCTATATTATCAAGTTGTTAAGCATGCTTGGTTTGGTTAACTGTCTGATCTTCTATTAGGAGTATGTTATATTGTGCAATGTGGTCCTCAGTTAATGTTTGGTTCATTTGTTGTGGTGTTTAGCTAACTGCTTGGTTCAATTCTGCAATGCGATGTCCAATTGTCGTGGGTAGAATTTTGTATTGTTGTGCATGTGAGGAATAAATCGAATTTGACTGCATTTAATGCATGAGAAACATATACAAGTGCTATATTTCCTAGTTCTTAATCATGATTGGTTTGGATAAATTGGTTTACCATGTGGCTTGAATTAATCTGATGAATCTGCAATGTGCTTATTTTTCATCAACATATTTTACTGATAGCATGCGAACGCTCACTTAACCTGATGACTAACTACATAATAGGTGGGAATACATACAAGATATACAAAAGCCACAAGAATACATCAAACATCATACATGAGAACAACATCCAACTATGGATTAAACACAAACAGGAACTCAAACGACATCCATCCTGCTAGCCTAGGCTGCCGACTAGGAACCTATCCCGAGATCGACGAAGAAGAAGGAGAACTCCAAAACAAGTAAACATCGCTCTCACGTCATGATCATCACATAACCTGTACCTGCAACTATTGTTGTAGTAATCTATGAGCCACGAGGACTCAGCAATCCCATTACCATGGGTTTCAAGACTAGCAAAGCTTAATGGGTATGGAAAGGATAAGCGATGAGGTTGCAACAGCACTAAGCATTGTATGGTGGCTAACTTACGAGTTCAAGAATAAGAGATGAGAAACTACACAACGGTCGCAAACTAGTAATGATCAAGAAGTGATCCTGAACTACTTACGTTCAAACATAACCCAACCGTGTTCTCTTCTCGAACGCACCCGAAAAGAGATAGTCACAGTTACGCACGCGGTTGGTGTATTTTTTATTGAGTTTAGTTCAAGTCCACTACAACCTGGTATTAACAAATTCCCATGTACCACATAACCGCGGGCACGGCTCTCGAAAGTTTAAACCCTGTAGGGGTGTCCAAACTTAGCCCATGATAAGGTCATGATCCACGCAGACAATCCTCCATCGCGGGACATCCGATCAAACTTGGGATCCCGGTGCACAAGACATTTTGATAATGGTAAAACAAGTCCAGCAATACCTCCCGACGTGCCGACACCCTGATAGTAGCCGCGCGTATCTCGTCTCAGGCCACGACAGATGAGCTACGCATACAGGTGCCAAAAATAACCCAGGTTGCCCCGGGGCGGCCTCGCACAGTGCTCTAGTTTGGACCAACACTCATGGGGAGCACTGGCCCGGGGGTTGATTAATTCATCGGGGTCCGGAAAGTCCCTACGCAAGTTTTAGTTGCTATTAGGCAAATGGTAAAACCAATGTTGGGCCTTGCTGGAAGAGTTTTATTCAAAGCAAACTGTCAAGAGGGTCCCATAAACCCTCACCGTGTTAGGGACGCAAAAATTAGGGAACATAACACCGGTATGACGGAAACTAAGGCAGCAAGAGTGGAACAAAACACCAGGCAAAAGGACGAGCCTTCCACCCTTTACCAAGTGTATAGATGCATTAATTAAATAAGAGATATTATGATATCCCATGATATCCATGTCCCAACATGGAACAACCTGCAACTGCACCTGCAACTAGCAATGCTATAAGAGGGGCTGAGCAAAGCGGTAACATAGCCAAACAACAGGTTGCTGGGATGGTGGAAAAGGTTAGAGGCTATCATGGCAATTTGGGAGGCTTGATAAACAAGTGGTAGGTAGCGCGACATAGCGAAAGCACCGAGACAACTAGCATAGAAACAATAGTAGTGGGATCCAGGGTGACGGTCATCTGGCCTGAAATCCCGCTACGAAGAAGATTGAGTCCATGAAATAGAAAACCCAACATAGTCGAATGAATCCTCACGATCGCAACGAAACAGGAACTATCGAGAAGAAGCACAACCGGAAAGAAGCAGACAACATGGTAAACACACAACACATAACATGGCATGATGCTCATCCAAGTATGATGCATGACAAGTCTACATGATGCTAGTCATGGCAAGAGATGATGCATACAAGAACAACACATCAAAGCAAGTTTAAGTGAGGCCAGAATCAACATACAACAATTTCGGTAAGTCCCATATTCAAATTTCGAAATTGGTCCATATCTGAATAACACATTATGTTGAAGTTGTTAAACAGAAAGTTGAAGTGCACCAAGATGATCTACACGTCTTTCTAGTCAAGTTACATATAAGGTTCGTTTAATTCGGAGCTACGGCCTAGAAGGTATGAGTGAAACAAGTTAAACATAGCATTGATCCAAATGCAAGCAAAACAACATCACAAACACTCCAAAACAAGGATGCACCAAGGTAACATGAAACTATATGAAAAACGAAGCAAGTTTCATATAGAGCATGCTCAAAACGGAGCAATGGTTCAACACATACACCCGAAACAAGATATAACAATAATCTGCCCAAAACAGCAACTAGGCACTTTGCAACTATCAACACAACAAGCTACATCATATCAATGGGCACAAACTTGACATGCACTTATAGCACAGATAACCTACTTCAAATATTATTAATGTTCAGGTTCATAGGCATCAAGATTAATCCAACATGATCGATGCAAAAAGCAACTTTATAACACAGATTATGACAGTGAAAAACAGGGCATACATGTGAGTAGGAATAACATGTTGACATGTTGAAGGCAAGAAACAATTATGTTACGGTGCAAGATTATAGCAACCAAAAGCATGGCATTAAAGTACATGTTATACGTGGAAAAACATGATTACTGAGCATCTCCATATAACCACTAGATCAATGGCATTCATCAAGACAAGATTGCAAGTTATAACAGATCCTCAGACTTTGTGAAAAACGAAGGCTGAAAACAGATTCATGATGCATACTTTGAGACAACAAACGTATATGCTACAAGAACATCTCATCGCATCAAAGGGCATGACAATCATTTACATGTCAAGCACTACTAAACATGATCACTAAGCTACTGTTAAATACCAATAGAACATGTTTAAAACATCATGGCAAGATTGCAAATGATAACAGTTTTCAGACTTGGTGGAATTTACTGGGCATGGCAGAAACATCATTAAGTAGGCATGTTTGTGAGCTTGTGCAACTCACCACAAAGCATATCATGGCATTCAAATACAACCAACAGCAAGAACACATGTTTGTGCAACTACTCGTGTCAAGATAATGGTCATAGGATGCATTGAACACTAGCTATTCACATGGCAAAAATGAACTTACTGTTAACAGGCTGATAGAAACATTATATAGCAAATTTAAGGCATGGTAATGACAAGCTAAAGCAGGCCATAATTGCACAAATGGGCATGTATGGGTAGATCATAACAAGATATACAACACATCCTTACTGAGTATCTCCAGATTATGCATGTATTCACTAGAAGCATCAAGTTAACATGGCAACATAATATAGCAGATTCAGACTTGGCAGAAATCACAGTGACTGAAATCAGCAACATCAAGTACCCTAGTTTGCATGCTTGTGCTAGTCACCACAGGGCATATAAAAAACATGGATTGCACCACTTTAAGATGGAATGATTATGATCCTAAAACATTTTGACATGATGCTCAAAAGAAAATCACACAAAATGCTATGAAAAAGACAAATATGCATGTTACAATAGTTTTCAGCAGATTATATCATTTAGCACTATTGAAACGACGATTAAGGAAACAATCTGAACAATAACATGCATGCTACTACACCATCATGAAGAGCATTCAGAGGTAAACATTTTGACATAACATACAAGCAAAACGGAGCAACATGTACCAAGTTATGAAATGATGAACATGCACACGAATGATGCAGATCCATGGATACAGAGAGGAAAACAACCTCGAGGAAGTTGGACGGGGAGATCCCGGGACGGGGGCGCGGCGTTTGGATGGCGGGGTTGGTGGATCTGATCCAACCCCGGCTGGATCCGGCGATGGCGGCGGCGAACTCCGGCGAGGCAGCAGCGGCTGGATCAGGGCCCGGCAAGTCCGGATCCGGCAACAGGCGGTGCGGGCGCGGCGTCCCTAGCGAGGAGGCCGAGGTGGCGGAGGTGCGGGCGACTCCGGTGGGGCACTCGTTGGCGGGAGGCACGGTGAGCGGCGAGCTGCGAGGCGGCGACGGTGCGAGCTGGCGGCAGCGTGGTGGACGGCGGCGCAGCTCGGGCATGGCTCGGGCGCGTGGCGGCAGGTGGACGGGCCAGGCGGGCCCTGCCTTGGTCCGGCGGGCCGCGCGGCAGCATGAGGCGGCGCTGACACGTGGCGGGCGCAGTGTGGTTGCGGGCAGTGGCACGGACGTGTCCGGCCCGGGCGGACGTGTCCGGCGGCTGGGAGGAGGAGGATCTAGGGTTTTCACCCGAAAATTAGGAGGGGGAGGCTAATTATATAGGCATAGGGAGCTAGGAGAGGGTATGGAGGTGCGGTTTTCGCCCACACGATCGTGATCCAATGGCGAAGAGTATGGAGGGGTTTAGATGGGCTTGTGGGCTGTTATGGAGGGGCGCTTGGCTGCAAAGAGAGAGGGGGTTCCGGCGGTTACACGGTTAACCGTTGGGGTATCAAACAACCTCCAAATTGAACAAAATTTGACAGGCGGCCTACCAGTGATGTACCAAGGCCACTCAACAAATCTCGGCCCATTCCAAGAACATTTTTCTCCCGCTCCCGAAATGAGATCTGGAAGGTGCGGCCGGTGCATGTGAGAGTGTCGGATGCCTAAATGGATAATGGAGAAAACTGGGAAACCCGGATGGATTCAAGTTTTGAAAAACATGCGAATGAAATGCACATGATGACATGGCAAAGTGCAACACGCAAGCAAATGACGTGGCAACAACGGCGAATAACTGGAAGACACCTGGCGCATCGGTCTCGGGGTGTCACACTTATATGTGTTGTAGGGAAACAACGGGAAGCACTGAGGTTTACAATTGAGGTTTGCACATGCATGGTCCTTTGTATAATAGCACATTATTGTGCAATTGCAGGAACCATTCTAATATTTAGGTTTTTAACAATTTGGCCTTGCACATGTAGGTCCTGCTGTCAGAGGTTTTGATATGGGTTTTGACCCTTTTTGCATATGGGGAAATGAGTTGTCCATGAATATCAGTCAAGTCAAGAAACTCAGAAAGATTGTTAGGATAAATAAATTAGCGACAAAAAACAACAAGATCTCTGTCTACACAATGAACAAGACATCAGTTCACTACAAGATGGTACTAACTATTATACCTTGCCTTTTTTATTCCTTTACGCCATTTCCAATATAGAGAAGATATTTATGCACATCCTTGTTTTCATGCCTTTCGAAAGCAGTTCACTGATTATTACCTCTCAAACCACATATATGGTCAGGAGGCGAGGAAGGTATTCATACAACACCCACAGTTCAATATTTAAGTGTTCCTGAAGAGGACGAAGGATGGATGGTCAATCATCCACAGGCACTGGCCTAAACTATTAAAGTCCTTCAACATCAATGAAGGCTCAATATTCGCCTTCTGCTTCAGCATTTTTCCAGATGAGATACATCTGTCTATGTACCGTATATGATGCTAATTTCAAAAGGTGATAGATGTTGCATGTGAAACTTGGTGCTGGTGTAGTTGTGTAATGGGGTAGCTGAGTGCTGAAGCTATATGATGTTGTACTCTGATGTATTTCAATTATGAAAATGAAATATATTGAGTGCTTAATATGAAATGTCAATTAGATTAATAAATGGATTATTAATAAAAGGATAATTAGCCTGCTAATTGGGTTTTTCTATTGCAAACGGTTATTGAGGAAACACCGTGTGTGATGCATTCAATAATGCACATAGTTTCTAGGAATAAACTGTGTTAGCTTAATGAACAATCACACACGACATCCTCTTGAAAACTGTTTGCATTAGGCCACCTGGCGCAAAAGTTTACCACATAAAAACTGTGTGTGATGGACAGTATTTGCCACACAGTTTCTTCTACGCACCGTGTGTGACGCATTCAATAACGCAAACGATAAAATTGTTAATACCGTGTGCAATGGAAATGTTATCACAAACGATTTAACGGGGAAAACTGTGTGTGATGTACTTGCGAACAGAAACGTTTTCCTTGGAGCGACCGTGTGGGATGTATATACAAACGGAAACATTAAGCGGGGACTAACTGTGTGGGATGTACTCACGACCAGAAATGATTTCGCCTGTATAATTGTATTTATTGAGCACTACTATACGTATAACCGTATTTAGTCGCTCACCGGTCGCACACGATCTCATTTTGCCGAGCGTGTGTGCCAGGGGGCATTTCCCCGATAGTTTCTGGGTCGTGTGGGAAGGACCCCCCCTATCGCCCACACTCACTAGGTGACGGTTCCAAATGCCGTCGCAGAAAGGGGTTAAAAGGCGTTTGTATAGCACCTCATTGTACCAGTGAGGTGAGTCTCGTCAGGTGTCCGGATTTGAAGTCAGGTGCGGCCGCCCACTAGGCATCGCAGGGTTCGGTGATGTAGAACCACTCCTGCTGCCACACCTTGACTGTCTCCACAAAATCCCCTTTGGGTAAAACAATGTTGGGAAGCTTGCTCACCATAGCTCCGCCTCAATCCGCGTGCTGCCCGTCGACCACCTTCGGCTTCACATTGAAGACCTTTAGCCATAGGCCAAAGTGTGGGGGGTGCGGAGTAGAACCTCGCACACGACGATGAACGCGGAGATGTGGAGGAAGCAATTTGAGGCTAGATCATGGAAATCTAGCCCGTAGTAGAACATAAGGCCCCGGACGAAAGGATGGAGGGGAAACGCTAGCCCACGTAGGAAGTGGGGGATGAATACGACCCTTTCGTCGGGCTCCGGCGTAGGGATGACTTGATCCTTGGTAGGGAGCTTGTGCATGATGTCCGCAAACAAATATCCCGCCCTCGGAGCTCCTTGACGTCCTTCTCGGTGACAGAGGAGGCCTCCCACTTGCCCTTAGAACCAGATCCTGGCATGGCTAGGGAGTCTGGTAGCGGTGGGAAGGATTGAAGTTTGGGCGTTGGAGCTTGAAGATGGGAAGGCAGGAGAAGGAAGAAGGCGTGGGGAAAGAGAGAAATCTTTGCCCTCCTATATAGGTGGAGAATATCAAGCGCCCCCCTCAAGCCTTAAAACTCGCATGTTCCCAGGGGTTGTGCGAATGGCACGGTTGGACTACCCAAAACCATATTGATGAGAATCCCGTAATGGGCGGGCACGATCTCTGTTTTGACAAGACGTGCCACTGGAGGCTGTGCCTCGAAACACAAAGCGGGAGGCGTGAAAACGGTTCGAAATGTTAAGTGGATAGACATGACGTTTCACCAAAAAAGTTTTCAGTGGAAACACACTATTTTGTTTGATATATTGCCTTCATGGCTAAGGCTTGTAGCAATTATACAGAGCCGGATACAGTTCTTTTGTTCAGAAGATTGCTTTGAAGTATTTAGGAGGAGGAACACGCCTTGCAATGCCGAAGACAATCCGTGTGCCGAACATATCGTCATTGAAGACTGGTTCATGGGCTACTAAGGGAGTCCTGGATTGGGGGGTCCTCGGGTGTCCAGGCTATTCAATATGGGTTGGACTGATGGGTCATGAAGATACAAAGCGGAAGACCTTTCCCCGTGTCTGGGTATGACTCCCCTATGTGTGGATGACAAGATTGGTGTCCGGATATGTAATTTCCTTCCTCTATGAACCGACTATGTATAACCCCAGGCCCCTCCGGTGTGTATATAAACTGGAGGGTTTAGTCCATAGGGACAATCAGAATTGACATAGGCTAGACATCTAGGGTTTGGCCATTACGATCTCGAGGTATATCAACTCTTGTAACCCCTATACTCATCGAATACAATCAAGCAGGACGTAGGGTTTTACCTCCATTAAGAGGGCCCGAACTTGGGTAAACATTGTGTCCCACTTGTCCCTCGTTACCTTCGATCCCTAGATGCACAATTCGGGACCCCCTACCCGAGATCAGTCGGTTTTGACACCGACATTGGTGCTTTCATTGAGAGTTCCACTATGTCGTCGGCAGAAGGTTCGGTGGCTCGTTTGATCATCAACAACGATGCTGTTTCCGGGGAAACTTTCCTCCCTGGATAACTTTTCATGTTTGGCGGCTTCGCTCTGCGTGCCAATTCAACTAGTCACCTTGTACAGATCGACAGCTACGCTCCTGGTCACCAGATCAGGTTCGGAAGCCTACATTATATCGTTGATATCCGAGGAGACTTGTTCTTCGAAGGGTTCTCGGCCTCGACCGCCGCTCCTCATCTACATGAAGGAAGCCCGTCGGATCCACCACCAGGCTACGTTCAAGGATCAACTATCGTTCCTGCCCTGGCCTTAGATCTAGAGAGGACCACCCTGTCCGAAGACGGGAGTATGAACCCTGCCGGACCCTCTCCTACTACGGAGCTCCCTGCCAGAGATCCAGAGTTGACCATATTATTTGCAGGCCTGGAATCAAACAAGACTCTCCCTGTCATCGAGAAGCCAGACTCACCTCTGGATGTTAACTCCGAACTCTTGAGGTTTGCATCCATTGAGCACGGTCAAGCAGCGATTTCCAGACCCAGCTCCGCAAGCCCTTAGTCACCCGTCCAGCTATCGCTCCTAAACGAGGCTCTGGACTTAATGTGATCTCTCACTATCACAAAAGCGTCACTTCCGAACTATGCCTAGCTTGAACAAAAGGCTGGGCGGGGGGAATTTTGCGTCCCACCCACCACCCACATAATAGCCACTGTTGAGGACTTGACTAACATGCTAGACTATGCCTCCGAAGACATCGACGGTATGGACGATGATGCCGGAGCCGAACCGGGCCAAAACCCGCCTATCACTAGGCGTTGGGCGGCCACTTCTACTTATGACGTGTACATGGTGGATACCCCCGAAAAGGACGACGATAGCGCTCAAGAACCAATTGAGGATAAGCCTGTCGAGTCACCACCAAAACGCCAACGTCAGCGGAGCCGCTCACGATCGCGTCAAGGAAAGCAATACCGGCATCGGAGACAATGCCACTCCAGAGAAGGCCGAAGACTCCAGAGCTGGTCAGACCAGATCAATCAACGAATCAAGGGGACGTGCTCCAACACGAGACGACGACCATCAATCTTGGCGTGATAAACATAACCAAACTCCGGCCGAAAACTGAACACGGATGTTGTTGGGGATATGACTACCAGGAATGACGCGCCCAGGAGGGGCCAGGTCAATAGCAAAGGCAGGTTAACTAAAGGAAGCCCGAAGAGTACACAAGGTGACGTTTTATGATAAGGTTTGTAGTAGGCCGAAGCCCAGAGGCGGCTTAAGGCCCATGAGTATAAACCGCCATGTATGATAAGACTTGTGAAATAAGGCATGTAAAAGACGTCACTGAGCCAGACCCATTGTATGAGTCGGCCGGGACTCTGTAGGCCGCAGGGCGTCAACCCGGGTATATAAGGGGACGACCCAGCGGCGGCTTAGGGCAAGAAACAACAGATCGAGAGCCAAGCTAGTGTATTTCTCTCCTTGGTCATCGAAACCTAGCAATACCACAACAACTGGACTAGGCTTTACCTTCACCGCAAGGGGCCGAACCAATATAAACCTCTCGTGTCCTTTGTCCCGATTAACCCCTTTAAGCTTCCTAGTTGCGATGGCTCCATGACTAAGTCCTTTCACTAGGACATCTGCCATGACAATTCCATGATAGTTGGCGCCCACCGTGGGGCCAGCGCACGGTGGATTTGAGTTCTTGAAGGGCAGCTTCGAAGGGCTCAAGGGATACGCTGTGGCCCAGATGACCAAGAGTCATCGCAGAAAGCTCTACATTGACGACATAGGCTGGGGCCCCGACACTGGCTCAATTGAGTACGGGTACCGGGTCCCCTTCGGCGGAATCCACGTCTTCATCGGCTGGATCAGCGAGTCGGGCCCTAAGCCGGACATCTGCACCAACCTCATCGAGACGGCTCAGCGTGCAAGACCTGCCCGGACTCAGCCCGCCATGAGGCGTGCCTTCGTGGGTTGCATCCATGGAGGGGAGTCTTCTGAAGGATCTGTGGATGGTGGCGAGACGACTGTCCACTCTGACGGCAAGTCGTCCACAGGTGAGACGGATTCATTGTATCAACTACAGGATGGTGGGCTCAGGGGCTGTTCCGATGGAAGCAGTATTCCGGACCCCTTTGAGCCGCCGAATAGAGCCGGAATCTTCATGGCTGGTACGCAGCCCACTCAAAACTCTACGGCTGCAGTAGCGATAACCACCGGATCAGGAGCAGCCGGGTCAGGAGACCCCGCGCGCCCGCCGGCTCAGGTGCTGATGGATCTCATGGATAGGATGACGACCCTATTGACCGCTGTGGTTGAACCGGCGGACAAAGCTTAGCATGATACGGAGGTGGCACGGTTACGTGGGGAGGTAGCTCAAGCCAAGGAAAACTTGGCGGTGGAGGACGTCAGGATGGCTGCAGAGCGGGCGGCTTTGGACGCTCGTGCTCAGCAGCTTCAATCAGAGGCTTTTCAGCTTTCGATGAATCTGAACACATCAAACGAGGTCATGAGGAGAAGGCACCAAAAGACTCAATCACGTCTGCCCCTGACTTACCATCCTAGGAATCTCTTCCACACACCTGGAGCCGGTCTCAGTAACCCGCCGGAGGCAAACCGGGTTACAACACCCGGGGCCAGGGCGGCGGGTCAGCCGTGGGCTATGGAGCCCCTTCGTGTGAATACTGCTCCGCCTCATTACACACTGACACCACTGGGTCACTTCCCTCGCCCTCTGGAAAATCGGATCGCTGCATCGGCGCGTTTAGCGGCTCTCCCCATGGAAGGCGACTCTGACGGCAATCGAAACGCGAAGGGTCAGAGAACTTCTTTAGACGGCTCTAGTGCAGCATGAGTTATATTCTTATAGTCGAGACATGATTCATTCAACCCCTCGCCCAAGCCGGAGCCCAAGCTATAGCAGACATATGGATTCAGCGGCCATGTCAGGCAATGCTCAGTGCCATAACCAGCCACGCAGGTATGAACCGGCGCATGATGGAGCTCTTAACTTGGTAGACCAGGAGAGGATCCGCAAAGAGGCTAATCGGGCGGTTCAACAGGCGGCTGAGCAGGCGGCTCACCAGGCTTTTCCGATTTATCCAGCGACCTCTCTTGAAGCAGGTGTGGCCACAAGGACAGGAGGTGTCCCTTGTCTGGTGTCGGCTCGGCCTAATGAGCGTTTGCCAAAGGACTTTAAGGGGCCTCGCAAGGTGCCAAATTACACAGCTGACTTACAACCCGGGGCATGGATTGAAAGTTATGAGATGGCCATGGAGTTGTTGGAGGTCAGTGACGCAGCGATGGCCAAGTACTTCACCATGATGTTGAATGGAACAACTCGCACTTCGTTGAAGGGGTTGCCACCCAATTCCATCGGCTCATGGGCAGAGTTAAAAGCTCGATTTATTCAGAACTTCAAAGACACATGCAAGCAACCCATGTCGATTGTGGACTTGACTAATTGCAAGCAAGAGGAAGGTGAATCCACGACCCATTGGGTGCGCCGAGTGAAAGAGATAATACATTCATCCGATAAGATGGATGCCGGCTCCACGGTCTTAATGTTGGAGAAAAATTGCCGTTTTGAACCTCTGAAACAGAAGCTGGGGCGGCTCAAGTGTGATTGCAATGACATGGGCCAGCTGATGGCGGCTCTAGTCAAATACGCCGATTCTGATAGTACCAAGGATCCCACGTCTGACGAAGAGAAGACAGGGAAGGGAAAGAAGAACAGCAACGGCAAAGGTCATCAGCATAACCCGGCAAATCAAGGAGGTAATAATAAATGTAAGGCTGACGGTAGTCTCGAGTTTGTGGCTAACACCAACGCACAGGGCAACAATCAATGGCGGAAGGGGAGACCACCTCCTCGGTCAGGCGGGTCAGGTCCCACCCTCGAGCAGTTGCTGAATGAACCCTGTCCAAGACACGGCACCCGGGAGAAGCCGGCCACCCATCTATGGAAAGACTGCACGATCATGAAGGCCTTCAAGAATTCTAACATGTTCAACGGTAATCATGGACCTGGCAACGGCTCAGGCGGTGGCGGTTATCATGGACTTGGCAACGGCTCAGGCGGTGGCGGTTTTCAAGGCCCAGGTGGCGGCTCAGGCGGCGGATGTTTTCATGGCCAGGGCCCTCAAGGCAATCAAGGCGGCTATAATCAGCAATCTGGCCAAGGTAGTCAGCAGCAGCAGCAATCCGGGTATCAGAGTAACCCAAAGCAGCTGAGCAGTGGGGAGTATCACGTAATCACCACCAGTTTATGCAAAAGGGACCAGAAACTTCATAAGAGAGTTGTGAACGCTGTTGAGCAGGCGGTTCCACGTTTTTTGCGATGGTCTAAGCAGCCTATTTTGTGGAGTAGGGAAGATCACCCTCCCCTGGTCGATAATCCGGGTCACCTGGCTTTGGTGGTGGCCCCTCAGGTTGGGGGATACAAATTCACTAAAGTACTCATGGACGGAGGCAGTAGTATCAACATTCTCTATTATGAGATGTTCTGTCGCATGGGGTTGACTGACAAAAGTCTTAAGACATCCAACACCATTTTCCATGGAGTAGTGCCTGGTAAGTCGGCATATCCAGCTGGTAAGATTGAGCTGGAAGTAGCCTTTGGAGATGAGCATGATTCTAGGGCGGAGTAGTTAACTTTTGAAGTGGTCAAAATCAAAAGACCGTATCACGCCCTGTTTGGACGGCCGGCTTATGCAAAGTTCATGGCACTGCCATGTTATGTTTATCTGCAGCTCAAGATGCCGGGTTATAAGGGCACTATCATAGTGCATGGAAGTCAGAAGAAGCTTTGGAATGTGAAGAAGGTGACGCTGCTTATGCCGAATCTGTTTGTGCGACAAAGGAACTAAAGTTTTACAAGGATAATGTCGACCCGGTGGCCATGACGTCTTTGAAAAAGCCAACCACGGAACATGAGCTGGCACTGAAGTTTAAATCCGCTGACGATACCAAGATGATTGATTTTGTGCCTGGCAACTCATCCAAACAATTCATTGTCAGTGCTAACTTGGATCCCAAATAGGAAGGCGCGATCATTGAGTTCATCTGTGAGAACCGATACATCTTTGCATGGAAGCCTTCTGACATGCCGGGTGTACCGAGAGAACTCGCTGAACACACTCTCAATATTGACCCCAAGTTTAAGCCGGTCAGGCAATTTCTTCGGCGGTTCAACGAGAAAAGGTGTAAGGCCAATGGAGAAGAGGTGGCCCGGCTCTTGGCGGCCTGGTTTATTGTTGAAGTTTTTCACCCAGAGTGGTTGGCTAACCCGATGCTTGTGCTAAAAAAGAACGGCACTTGGCGTATGTGTGTCGGTTAGACAGATTTAAACAAAGCTTGTCCGACTGATCCTTTTGCTCTCCCTCGTATTGATCAAATGATTGATGCTACGGCGGGTTGTGAGCGTTTGGGCTTTTTGGATGCTTATTCTGGCTATCATCAGATCAAAATGGCAGTTAAGGACCAGGAGAAGAAGGCTTTCATTACTCCGTTTGGAGCCTTTTGTTATGTGTCTATGCCTTTTGGGCTTAAGAGTGCCCATGCGACTTATCAGCGATGTGTGCAGAACTGCCTTCATAATCAGATTGGGCGTAATGTTCATGCTTACGTGGATGATATAGTGGTGAAATACAGAGAGAAGGAAACCTTGGTAGCTGATCTGAAGGAAACCTTTGATAACCTCCGGGTCTACAAGATGATGCTTAACCCGGCCAAGTGCGTTTTTGGAGTCCCAGTTGGCAAGCTTTTGGGCTTTTTGGTGTCTAACAGAGGCATTGAGGCTAAACCAGAAAAAATTAAGGCGATTACATCTTTGGCTAAACCGGCGTGCATCAATGACGTTCAGCGGCTGGCGGGTCGAGTTGCAGCTTTGAGCCGGTTCATAAGCCGGTTGGGTGAGAAGGCTATGCCGTTGTATCAAATGATGAAGAAGACGGATGATTTTGTCTAGAGTGACACTGCTAATTCTGCCTTTGTAGATATGAAAAGACAGCTCACCGAACCGCCGGTTCTTGCTGCTCCGGTTGAGAAGGAGCCACTGTTGTTATATGTGGCTGCTAACACACATGCTATCAGTGTGGCCATTGTTGTCGAGCGCAAGGAGGCTGGCAAGGAACATCCAGTTCAATGGCCGGTTTATTACGTCAGTGAAGTTCTCATTGAGTCCAAGCAGAGATATCCACACTGGCATAAGCTTGTTTATGGGGTGTTCATGGCAAGCCGGAAGCTTAAGCATTACTTTCAGGGTCATCCCATCACTGTGGTTAGCTCTGCTCCTTTAGGAGATATTATTCAAAATAGAGAAGCCATAGGACGAGTCGCCAAGTGGGCCATTGAACTTGGGTCTCATGGTTTAAAGTATGTGCCACGTGCTGCCATCAAGTCTCAAGCATTGATGGACTTCATTAACGATTGGACGGAGTTGCAGATACCTGAAGAGAAGCTAGACAACACATATTGGACGATTCATTTCGATGGGTCCAAACAGTTGGAAGGCTCGGGGGCTGGAGTTATTTTAACTTCTCCTCGAGGTGACAAGTTTTGTTATGTGTTGCGATTGATGTTTCCTTGTACTAACAACACAGCAGAGTATGAGACCTTACTCCATGGTCTTTGAATGGCTAAAGAAATGAGTTTAAGCCGGGTACGGTGCCTTAGCGACTCAGATTTGGTGGCTCAGCAGGTATCAGGCAAGTGGGATTCCAAGGCCCTCTCATGGCGGCTTATCGCCGTGAGGTTGACGCTGTTGGTGGAAACTTCAAGGGTTATCAAGTGGAGCACACTGACCGCAGAAAAAACGAAGCGGCCAATGCTTTAAGCCGGTTGGGATCGCAGCGTAAGCCGGTGCCACCTAACACTTTTTTAGATGTTCTGCATAATCCTTCTGTCAAGTTGCCTACAGAGGAAGATTTGGCCGTTCCAGACCCGGAGGCACAGTTGGTGGCGGTTCTTCATGTCATTCCAGATTGGACAGTACTGTCGGGGATATACCCCGCGGTATGACCCGGCCAGAAATATGACCCGACCGGACTTGGCGGTTTACTTGAGACCCGGTTGACACTTGGCGGTTCACTGGCGACCCACCCTGACCAAACGGTTTACAAGCAACCTGCCTGAATATTATGACTCACTGGTAACCCAACGGGCGGGACAGATGAATGACAAGGCCCAAGGCTCAGAAGGCTGGTTTATGCTAATGGTGGGCTGGTTTAAGAGGAAAGGCATAAGAAATATTCTTCTACAAAGGGAGCATGACTAGGACTCCACTTGTAATTGAGTAATCCTAATCTTACTAGGACTAGTCATGTAACCCGCCCCTTCAATATATATAAGGAGGGGCAGGGCTCCCCAAAGAGGGACAAGTAACAAGAAACAATCTTTAGGGCTAGACACAAAGGGAGAGCCGGCTTATGTGGCGACTTTCTCATGAGCATAATGAGATCTAGCCACAAACAACATGTAGGGTTGTTACCGGATGATGTTTCCCGAGGCCCGAAGCTGTCTAAATCCTCGTCTTGTGTGTTGCGTCTCTCGATTCCGTTCAACCCCTCTCAAGCTAATACAAAGATGCGCTGGCCTCACGACTAAGTCCTCAAATTAGGACATCTGCCGTGACAATTCCACGATAGTTGGCGCCCATCATGGGGCTGCACACGGTGGTGTTGAGTTCTTGGAGGGATCTCTTCCAAGATCGAGAAGTTTGTAATTTTTTGTTTGGGAGGAACCAGTTAGGAAGGACCTAGATCATCGACGAGCGGTCAGCCCAGCAGATACGAGATTGAGAGGAAGAATAATTAGGGTTTAACGTTCTGGGCGCCGCCGGCGACGTAATGTGATCCGTCGAGACCAATGGGAGATCGGTTTCGTTTTCTACACCGAGTCCTGCAAGCTATCAAATCGGAGCTTCCATTGAGACCGACAAAAAATATCTGCTGTCCGGTCGGGCTGAGTTCCGCAAGTTCCTGCTGCCGGGTTATAGGCACGATTGTTCGCTGAGTACTGGAGTACTAGTATTGTTCCTGTATATTACATCCAGCGCGTTTTACCTTACTTTTTCTACTCTACGTGAGACCTACTCAAGGCTAACCAGAATACTAGTACATGCATGCTCATAGAAGATTTGATGGACAAATTGATTGTTATATCGGGAGCCAGTACGGAGTCATCATGACATGAAGACAGACGCGCGCGCACACACACAAATGGGAGGAGACCACAACCTGGAAGACACGGACGGTCAAACCGACAACGACCTGGATAAGCACGAGAACGGGGGGATCGACCCGGACTCGGCGGCCTCGCCGTCGTACCTCCGCCGCTGGGCTCCGCCCATGCCTGGCCGCGCCGCGTCTCCGCCTCCACTACGGGCCTCACTTCGAGTCATCCCCGCAGCCTTGGCCTTGCACAACCACTTCTGCCACCGGGTGGAGTCGCTGCTGTCCTCGGAGCTGCAGCATCAACTCACCAACATCGTCATCATCACTCACACGATTAGACCGTAGAACCAACTCGCCTCTGCTGTTACCTGCTCCAAGCCACCGATGCTAAGTCACCGAGCTGCTGCCTCGTCACATCGCTTCCGCCGGAGGGCCGCCTTGCCGCTGCTATGAGCCGTCCCCGCGCTGAGCCAAGCCACTATCGCGGTCGCAGACTTGAGCTGCCCGGACCGCTCGCCTGCCGAGTCGCCGCCATGGCCTCGTCAATCCGGCTGCACCTGAGCCGCCTCACCGGCGCGCCCGGCCATTACTGTACCTTTCCTTGCCTCGCTCCAATTCCGCCGGATTCGCTTCCACCTTCAAGCCGGCCGGCGTATGCCGTCTTCATCTCAGCCTCACTCTGAGTCGCCGAGAGGGCCACGCACCGAGCCGCCCTGAGCCGCCATCGCCGGTTCACCTCCGCCGCGCGTTGCTTCAGTAAACCGCCGGACTCGACTCCGATTGGCCTTCCCTTCGACTCATTCAGACTTGGCCTAGGCGGCCGCCCTTGAATCACCCTCGCGGTCGTCATTTGCCATTTGTGAGAGCTGCTGCCTGCCTCTGCTCTACGGTCCGGTGCTTCCTCAAGCCGTTGTCTGCTCTTCAGCCGCCCCTGCAGGACTCACTTCGTGGTCGGCGCCTCCACCGCTTCCATGGCCTCGCCAAGCCGCCCTGTTACCATCATGGCCTTGGCCCACTTTGAATCATCGCCTCACGTCAAGGCTTCAAGCCGCGGCTCTGCCTCAGTCATGACTGACCTTCAGTCGTTCGGCGTCACTACCTTCGCCGCCGTGGCCGGCCCCGAAGCCGCCATGGCCGGCGCTCTGCGGCTTCGTTAATCCACTTACAAATTACTGCCAAGGCATTCCATCATAGCACCTTGTTCTGCAAGCCGCTGTCGCCCTCCACTGCTGAGGCCTGCTTGTGCCGCTGAGATCTACAGTACTGTCAATTGTAAACCATGGCTCAATGAATTTTTGTCGCGATCGATTCACCACAGAGCTGCCGTGACTAAGTCAAAAGTCAGCAGAGGTGGAGATTGCGGAGAGCAGGTCTCTGAGCAAGGGAAAATATTTTGGCTATTTAAAAGGCTACTGAATCGCTGCATCCGACATCTCCTAGTGCCATGGTGTCAACAGCACAATGTTTTGCACTTATGATCCATACTACGGACTTGGCAACATGATTTAGTGAGTACTACTATTCTACAGTTGCTACTGAATTCATATCTGGTGGATTACCATCAGGCGCTGGGTCTACGGGCGGATCATCTAGTGTCCAATTAAATCAGGTGAAATCTATCTAAAGTTATTCTTATATTATATATTGTTTTCATCAAAGAACAATTATTTGGTCTATGATATTTTTTTCGCATGACCATTATTCCTTACAAGAAGGTGTCGCGAAAAGGGCATGAGCAATATTATTTTTTGCACTAGCACTCGTCTTGCGCAAGTTGCCACCCCCACTACATCAGCACACGCGACTGACTTATTGTCTTTGACCATGGCCAACTTGCCTGCGTCCGTGCCATTTCGACTGCCGCGGCCTACTCTCTCATCCGCACCGGCTTAAAACGACGTGGCTGACTCGCCCGTCCGCATTGGCTTACCATGCCACGGCCGACTCATCTGTCTGCTCCCACGGCCGACTCGCTCGCGATTGATTTCAGCTTCACCATGGTGATCATCAACTCCGCGGTGATAATTACTGACCTGACGCATCAGGTGAAATCCATCCAGCATATTTTTTATATTATATATTGATTTCTTTAACAGCGCTATTACTCCGGTTTGCAAGTTGTCCCATGCAGGATTCAAACCGGTCTATGTCACAGTTAATTATGAAGAAACTCAAGCCAACTCCTCAAGTCGCCTTGAGACTCAGGGGTTATGATGACAGGGCTCAGCAAATATTGCCAGTTTAAAGGCCGTCAAAAAATTTCCGGCCCAAAATAAAGAAAACATCCGGTTTAAAATCCGGTTCAAGAGAAATCTGTCTCTCACAAAGCATTGAAGCTCAATATCCGGTTTAAAGTCCGGCCCACAAAGCTCTGAAGCTTTTAATATTCGGCTCAACGCCCGATTCAAG